>NW_026000022.1:2667756-2723997 GCF_001458135.2 Marmota marmota marmota
TTTTTTTTTTTTTTGAGGTTTTTTTTTTTTTTTTTTTGAGATTGTTCATTACTGGATTATAGGAAAGCTATTGACTTGTGAACATTGTTCTTGTATCCTGATACTTTGCTGAGTTTATTCATCAGTTCAAGAAGCCTTCTGGTGGAAACTTTTGGTCTTCTAGAATCAGTATCATGTCATCAGCAAATAGATAATTTGAGTGACAGTGAGGTAAGTCCCTTCGATTCCTAGTTTCTCAAGCATTTTTAACATGAATGAGTGCTGCATCTTACCAAAGGCCCTTTCTAAGTCTATTGAGGTCACCATATGATTCTTTTCCTAATTCTATTTATGCTTCCAGTTACATCTATTCATTTGTATGTATTAAACCAACCTTGCAGTTCTAGGACGAAACCCACTTGATCATGGTGTATACATTTTTATGAGTTTTTAAATGCAGTTTGCTAATATCTTATTAAGGAGTTTTACATCTATGTTCATCAGGGATATTGGTCTGTAGTTTTCTTTCTTCAGGTGTCTTTGTCCAATTTTATTATCTGGGCAATGATGGCTTCCTGGAATTTATTGGGGAATGTTCATTCCCTTTCAATTTCATGGAATGATTTGTGGAAGACTGGTGTTCTTTAAAGGTCTGGTAGAACTCAACTAAAAATCCGGGGCTTTTCTTTGTTGGAAGACTTTTAATTGCTGTTTTGATTTCTTTGTTTGATATTGGTCTGTTTACGTTTTCTATATTCTCAGAGTTCACTTGCTGTGGTATTCCTTCATTTTCCTTTTAATATCTATATTATGAGCACTAATGGCCCTACTTTAATTTTTGGTGATAGTAATTTCAGTTTTTAAATTTTTTTTCTTGGTTATCATGTCTAAAGTTTATCAATTTTATTGATCTTTCTAAAGACAAAGCTTTCAAATTTGTTGATTCTCTTTTTATTGTTTTGTTGTTCCTGCTACTACTTTACTTTTTTAATTTCACTGATTTATTATGATTATTATTGTTTTCTTCCTTCTCCTTTCTTTAATACCATCACTCTTCTTTCTTTATATTATTAAGATGGAAGCTTATATGATTGATTTTAGATTTTTCTACTTCTATAATATGTGCATCCTATTAGAATACATTTCATTCTAATCATTTTTATGCCACATTCACAAATATATATAGAAATATTTGCATTTTCATTTGGTTAAATTTAAAAATTTTTTCTTAATACTCTTTAAGTAATGTATCACTAGAAGTTAATTTTTCACTTTCCAATATTTGAGTGTTTCCTGGCTCTCATCCTGATATTAATTCTAGTTTAATTCCATTTGAGTCCAAGAATATACTTTTGTTTAATTTTTTTCTATAAAATTTCTTAATGTATATTTGTGTTTTCCAGATTTCAGTTCCATTTGAACTTCAGAAAATGTATTATTCTGTAAGTGTAAGATAAAATTCATGATTGTGCTGTGCTCTGCAGATTATCCAGAACATTATTCATATTATGTCTTCCTGGTCTACCAATATTGAAAAGGAAACATTGGAAGTCTTCAACTATAATAGTCAATTTGTCTATTTCTTCTTGAAGTTCTATCAGTTTTGCCATGCATTTTTTTATTCGTTAATTATTATTATAAATAATAGTTGGAATTGTCATTACATACTCATATGTGTACATGGCATAATTTGGTCAATTTTTTTCATTACCCAGTACTTCTACTCCCCTTCTCTTCCTCCCTCTCCCTTCTCGTCTTCCTCTACTCTACTGGTCTCCTATCTGTTTCTTTTTTCCTATTTCTCCCCTTTTATCTCCCCAACTTCCATTTATGAGGGAAAACACACAACCTTTGACTTTCTGAGCCTGTCTGATTTCACTTAACATAATACTGTCAAGTTTTATCCATTTTCCTGAAAATGACTTATTTTTTTTAAATGTACTGGGGATTAAACCTAGGGGCACTTTATCATTGAGCTACATTCTGTCCAAGGAGGAGATCTCAGGGAAGCCCAAAGACAACTTGGGAGACCAGGGCATTAGAGAAATCGGAAGGTTCTGACACCTGTAACTACAGCAAACCTTAAATACGGTCTACCTTCTGGTCAGGTTAACATAAAATCTCACACCAAAGGTCTGTTTACCTTAGTTCCTAATACTTGAAACATATTCAGATAACAACCACTGCAAAATACCAACATGATAAAAGACAAAAGGAAACTTAATCTGAAGAGACAAAATAATTATCAGAACAAGATTAAAAGACAATAGAGATTTTAGATCATCTCACAGGGGATTTAAGTATGACTCATAGATTAAAATGGAAAAAGATGTGAAACAGAGAGAAACAATCAGAAAATGCAAGCAATAAGAAAGTCATTCACAGACTTGAGAATGCTTTAACTTGTTCATCAAGAGACTAGATAGAATCAAGGGGGAAAAAGTCAGTAAGCTTAGAGATATGTCAACAGACTCTCCAAACTGAATTTCCTTTTATTTTTATTTTTTTTTTATGTTTTGGTACCAGGGTTTGAACCCAGGAGTACTTGATCATGGAGGCACATTCCCAATACTTTTTATTTTCTTTTAATTTTTGAGACAGGGTCATGCTAAGTTGCTTAGGGCCTCACTAAATTGCTGAGGCTAGTCCTAAAGTTGCAATCCTCCTGCTTCAGCCTCCTGAGCCACTGGGACTCCAGGGAGCACCACCATATTGAGTCCAAACTGAATTTCAAAGGAAAAAGGTAATTAACAGTAAAAAGATGGAGTAGAATAACCAAGAACAATGAGACAATTTCAAAAGGTATTAATTTTTGCAAACTCAAGGGAAAGTAATTCATTTTTTATGTAATATGATCTGTATGTGAAAAAAAGTGTTCTACTGTATATAAAATGCTTAATTAATACCAGAGAAAGCGGGGGGGGGGGGAAGAAGAAAGAAACAAACAAACAAAAGAAGGAGCAGAAAGTATAGAATATTTATAAACATGGTAGATAGTGATTCAGCTATATTAGTAACCCATTAAATGTAAATAATATAAATATACCAATTGAAAGATAGATTTTCCAGAATCAGTATGTTGTACACAAGAAATTCATATGAAATATAAAGACACATCTAGGTTAAAAGTACAAGGATAAAGAAAGATGCAATGTAAATATCAGTCAAAGAAATTTACTATAGCTGTGTAAATTTAAAATAAACAAACTTAAGAACAACAGAATTAGCAGTTATAAAGAAGAACAGTATAAACTGGTAAAGGGTCATGCTTCCCAGAAGCCATATCAATCATTCAAGCATGTGTGTTACAACAAAGCATCAAAATACCCAAGATATCTTGATATTTATCAAAAAGAATTAACAATCAACATACTCGAGCAATACATGTATACCCATGTTTATAGAAGAACAACTCACAATTGGCAAATTATGTAACCAGCCCAGGAGGCTCCAACAGATAAATGAATAAATAATACATGGTATGAAAAAAAAAGGAGTTTTATTCAGCCATAAAGAAGAACAAAATTGCCAGGTGTGGTGACACAAACATGTAATCCCAGTGGCTCAGGAGGCTGAGGCAAGAGGATTGCAAGTTTAAAGCCAGCCTCAGCAACTTGGCAAGGCCCTAAGCAACTTAGTGAGACCCTGTCTCAAAATATAAAATAAATAGAACTGTCTTTACAGTTCTTTGCACCCTCAGGGAATAAGTGCTGGTGCTGGGAGAGGGAGTATCTGTAATTTATGATTAAATCTGGTGGTGATCTTCAGCATTTTAACTTAGCCATCATCCCTTTAAATGATTTTATATATAAATGTTATATATTTTCTGCACCTTCTTTGTTTGTTTGTTAGTTTTCTTTCTTACTTTTCCCTCCCACCCCTGCTTTCCCTGGTATTAATTAAGCACTTTATGTATACTAGAAGCATTTTATACTAGAAGGGGCTGGCATCAGCTAGGATAAGGCCCTGGCACAGTCTATTTTCTGGAAGGCCCTGGGAGTAAATGCATTTCATAATGATGCTATTTCCCTCCCTCACGTAAAACACGAAGGGATTTTGCATGCATCTTTACCAAAATATCCCAGTCAGGCTCCTTAAGGTTAAGTCTTATGAAAGTGTGCACGTGCCCTGATCCTTCTGATAGGGCGATCCCTGAGGACTCCTTCCCATAGAAGTCCACATGCAGCTTCTAGTAATTCCTAAGAATTATCAGTCATGTGTTTCTGCTAGGTTACTGGGCTTTGTTTACAAGTAAGCAAATATTGACTCTGACTCTTGATTTCTGGATTCATCTATCTGTCTCTCCCAATATGGGGTTTACCCTAGTTCTCTGATGGGTCTAAGAAAAATCATTGATTTAAAGGTGTGTTTTTTTTTTTTGTGTGTGTGTGTGTGTGTGTGTTTCCTTGTTGCAAAAGTGACAACTTCTAAACTGTTTGCAGTCAGGAGAGGAATTGGAAATCCTGTCCCAGTCTCTTTTTACACATGTGCCTTAGGGTTGATCTTCTCCTTGAGTCTGAAGAGAAAAAAGAAGACCCACAGTGCCAATAAAATGAAAAATACATAGAGTTAGTCATTTTTTAAATGAATTTATGTACAATTATATTTTTACCTTTTTATTTTTATCATTTGATAAATTCTAGCCTTTCTTTAGGCCTGTTTTTTTTTTCCATTTTTTTTTTTTAAATGAAGTCCTATTTGGACCTGGCTTTGGAACTCAGGCAATAGAATCTCTTCTTTTTATGATGAAAGATGTGAGGTTGGGAGGGGAGCAGGATTCAGCCAGGTAGTCTGGCTGAAAAAGTGTTCAAGTCGAAGGAATGGAGCCCAAGGTTTCTGAATCTCTCTCTATTCTTGGGGATATGAGCATCGCTCCAAGGAAAGAGCCAATTTATTAGATGGTCTCACATAGCTAATAGTCATATACAGAATCTTATGTTTTTGTGGGTCCAAAGGGATAACCTCCTCTTAATTGAATATTATACCTTCTTAGTAACAGTGTTGAAATATATGAGTAGACATTTGGACTCTGCAGGACTGTCTCTGCAAAACTATGTCAAGAGTAATGTAGGTCACATTTTGATCCAAATGTTAATTGACAGTGTCCTTTAATGTGCATTTTGGGGCTCAGGTAATAGCAGTGAGGAAAACTCATTATAAGCCCTGCAAGAAGACAGTGTACAGCCCTGTGACATGCCATCTGATGTTGGAGAGGGGTTTCACTGAATCCAGGGAGCTTTGCCTGAGGATAAAACCACCCTTTCACCAGTATTTGTGGGAGGAATATGGCAGTGGCCCACGGAGGTGCCCTCAGGCAGTGTGGTCCCTGTCACCTGCAGTATCACCCGAGCTTTGAAAAGCACTTCTTTTTCTTTGCTTTAAGGATCTGAACCTTTCACTCTCACTTTGTCCACCAAGGATAACTGACGAGCATTATTCTCATGTCTCAGCTTTTAAAAGTGCTTCCTGTCTGACAGATGTCCTTGTTCTAAGCTAACATTTCTATGCAGAAATGTTACCCCTTGGAAGTCTGCATCAATAAAAAATAATTTAAATTTCTTTCTCGGGTTTTTGTGGCAGTTTTGAGCTTATCAACGATGTCCTAACTTGTACACAAATTCCAGTAATCCTGTTTAACTTTCCACAGGGCCACTGGAGTTTCAGTGAAACAATAGGTAATTAATTTTCAAAATAGAAGAAAATGAATCAGAATGAGCAACATGTGATTTGAAAATCATTTTAAAACAGCAGACCTGGTAGATAGGACTTAAAGTTCTAATGTTGCATAACTGTTAATTCTTGGGCAGTAGATAAACCACTGGAACAGCAGTGCATTAAAAAAAAAAAAAAGAGCAAACAGAGGCCTTTATAAAAAGCATTTTAATGGACTCTGGGAAGCTTAGTATTCTAAAATTGTTTTTGTATTCATTTAATTAAAGTAATTTTTCTTGAGCACTATTAGGCTTTGGATTCTTCCAGAAGCTGAATCTGAGTCATTTAAGTACAAGCAGCTTATTTAACAGGTTATTTCTAGAAATAAAGGTAGAAACTGACGAAGTAGGCTAGGTGTACAACTCAGTGGTAGACCACGAGCTTAGCTAGAGCAAGTTCCTCAGTTCTATCTCCAGTTCAAAAAAGTAAAATGAAAAAGAAAAGAATTTAGTTGATGAATTAAGACCAAAAAAAAGAGTAAGAAGTCAATAAGGAATTCATTATGGAGTAAGTTACCTGTCTGGAGATGAACAGCTGCGCTTCCTAAGGCAAAAACGTGGGGCATTGATCCAGTGACTCCTTTCCTATGAATGGCTATCAATTCCATGGCCCTCATAGCTTGACTTTTGCAAGTGGGTTAATGTCACTAGCAAAAAGCCCAGGGCCACAGAGTTGACTGACTCCCTGTAAGAGTGGCTGTCAAAGTTCACTCCCCAAACCAGAAATATGGAATTTGCAAAACATGAAATACGCGATTTTGGAAAAAATGCAAATTTTCCCCTTGTTCCTCCCTTGAGAGGCATCCCCCATGGCAGAGTGGGTCCCATGTTGATTGTTTCTCAGTGCTCCACAAATGTGCTGCACACCTCTTTACTTCACAGTGTCTTTTTAATAGTTCATAGTATGAAGACTTAGTTTTCTGAATTCTAAAATTACTATACTTCTTATCTCATCTGCCATACAAAAAATCCCTAACGTTTTCTGAAGTCAAGTTATTCCTGTAATTGTATGTCTGAAATATCATTGCACATCAAACAATGTTTATGCAACCATTACCCTTTGTCTTACGACATTTTAACTGCTATATCAGAATACCTTGGAATAGCTAATATATAAAGAGAAAATAGTTTCTTCTGGTTTTGGAGGCTAGGAAGTCCAAGATTAAGACACAGCTGTTTGATGAGGGCTGATTTCTGTTTCCAAGATGGTGCATACTTGGCTCATCTGGCAGAATAGAGAAGAAGGACACTATTCCCTCAAGTCCTTTTTTTTTTTTTGATACTGGGGATTGAAACCTGGGGCGTTTTAACCACTGAACCATATCCTCAGTACTTTTTTTTTTAATGTTATTTAGAAACAGGGTCTCGCTGAGTTGCTTAGGGCCTAGCTAAGTTTCTGAGGCTGACTTTGAACTTGAGATCCTCCTGCCTTAGCTTCTTGAGCCCCCGGGGTATAGGAGTGCACCACCAAGCCCTTTTACATGAGTGACAATCCCTTTCTAGAGGGAAGAGCCCTTGGGATAAAAACCTTCCAGAGGCCATACCTCTTTCTTCTTTTACTTTGTGGACCACATTTTAACATGAATTTTGTAGGGGACACCATCATTCAAACCATAACACCTTTGTTTTACTGTCTGGGTAAAAAGTTTAGGACTAAGCCTTCCTCTCTCAAAAATTTAAACTTTTTGACTTTTACTGGATACATATATTATCACGTGAGAAATCTAAGACAATTCTGGTTCCAAACATTTCTAATAGACTTATGCACTCTCTTTGGATTTTTTTTTTTTTTTTGGATTATTGTCTTCACTTTCTATGTTCTGAAAATTGATCAAGGTTATTGATCTCCATTCTGAAACTGTTAAATGTTAAATCTAGAGTTTTATTCCCTTTGTTTCTAGAAATCTTCCTATTTTTTTCAATTTTTCATTTCAGTTATTATTTTGTTGGTTTTGACTTTTTTGACTTTCTTTTTTCTGTGATCTTTCAATTTCCATAGTAATCATTCTTTTTTTTTTTTCTTTTTCATAGTAATCATTTTTCTTTCTTTCTTCCTTTTTTTTTTTTTTTTTTGGTATCAAGGATTGAACTCAAGTGCACTCAACCACTGAGCCACATCCCCTATCCTATTTTTGTATTTTATTTAGAGAAAAGGTCTCACTGAGTTGCTCAGTACCTGCCATTGCTGAGACTGGCTTTCTACTCCCAATCCTCCTGCCTTGGCCTCTCAAGTTGCTGATTACAGATGTGAGCCACTGCACCTGGCAATAATCATTCACAATAAACAAAATTTCCCCCTAAATCTCTGATTTTATGACTATACTGATTTTAGAGAAATGTATTTGAAGTTTTGTTCTGTGTCTGCATTATTATATTATCTTTATTTTTTCTGTTCTATCTTTTCTTCTTTTAATTTTTTAGTCATCTCTTCCACATAAGGATGATTGTCTCAAATTCTCAATTATAATAAAATCAATAAAGGGTACTAAAAATAGGTCCATGTCTCAATTTCTGGAACCTGTGAATATGTTACTTTATATGGAAAAGTAGACTTTGCAGGTGTCATTTAGTTATGTATCTTGAGATAGAAGATTACATGAATCATTCAAATGGGCCCAGATTAATTTGAAAAATCTTTATAAGAGGGCTGGGGATGTGGCTCAAGTGGTAGCGCGCGCTCGCCTGGCATGCGTGCGGCCTGGGTTCGATCCTCAACACCACATACAAACAAAGATGTTGTGTCCGCCGAAAAATGAAAAATAAATATTAAAATTCTCTCTCTCTTCTCTCTCTCTCTCTCTCTCTCTCTTTAAAAAAAAAGAAAAATCTTTATAAGAGAGATGGAGGTCAGGGTATAAGTATTATTACACTGGTTTGGAAGACAGTAAGAAAACAGATTTTTCACTGTGCATGGTGGCACTTGCCTGTAATCCAAGTGGCTCAGGCGGCTGAGGCAAGAGGATCACAAGTTCAAAGCCAGCCTCATCAACTTAGTGAGGCTCTAAACAACTTAGTGAGACCCTGTCTCAAAATGAATAAAAGTGGGGTGGGGACTAGGGATGTGACTTAGTGGTTAAGTGCCCCTGAATTCAATCCCTGGTAGAAAGGAAGAAAGAAAGAAAGAGAGAGAGAGAGAGAGAGAGAGAGAGAGAGAGAGAGAGGAAGGAAGGAAGGAAGGAAGGAAATAGTTCTCCCCTTGAGACTTCAAGAATGTAACTAACTCTGCAGGCCCATTTTAAAATACTACCTCTAGAACTGTAATATAACAGATTTGGATCTGGAGGTGTAGCTCAATGGTAGAGTGCTTGCCTTGTACACATGAGGTCCTGGGTTTGATCCCCAGCCATGGAAAAAATAAAGGTTGCTAATTTCTGTTGTGTTAATTCATTATATTTGCAGTAATTTTTACAGCAGTCATGGGAAATGAATACAATGATCTATAAGATAGGTAATGAACTTCATTTACACTGAAATCTCATATCACAGTAGGTAGGCATGGGTGTCTGTTTTTTCAAAATTTACCAACTCTATAAATGGAAACTTTTGAGGTTGACTCTTAGCTTTCTCATCTGTATAGTGTGCATAATAATAACATAGCCATTTTATCATATTTTTGAAAGAATTAAATAAAAAATTGATATGTAGTTTCCTTCAAAACCATCAAGTGCTATAAAATACAAGATTTGAAAAAGAGCATTATCTCTACACATAAAATCAGGAAAGTATTTTGAAGTTTCTGTTCTACAAAGACAAGTATAAGCTTGTTTATATTAATGCAGCAAAGTGAAAAAAAACTATATTGTTGGATAGTGAAAGGAAAATGTCAAGGTGTGTCCAATATCCCTCAAGCAAGTGGATGTTTGGATTATTTTAAATAAATTTTTTCTTTGATATAATCTCACACTTAACGAAAATATGTTACAGCAGTACAAGATTTTTTAATCTGAATTTACTAATTGATTATAGTTTTTCCCATTGGCTTCATATCTTCTCTTTTTTCCTTATTCTGTGTGTGTGTACAGATATATATATTATTACATATATTTATATATTATATAAAATGTGGAGACAAAAATGCTTTTCATCCTTAAATACTTCATGGCTTATTTCTAGATAATTACAGTAAGCAAAATCATAAATGAAGTATTAAAACATTACTTCTTTCTAATGCAGTTTATTCTAAATGTTGTTGAAGATTAGAATCATCTGATAGGACTTTTGAAAGTCTCTCAAGGACCAGGTCACAAATACAGGAATTAAATCAGAATGTCTAGGGTGGAACCTGGCAAATAAATAAATGAATAAATAAATAATCTACCAGTAAACACTAAGGAAATAGACTAAGAATTAGAAACTAAATCAATTGTATTAGAAGTTTCCAGTGAATCAAAGTGGCAAAAAGCAGTATAAGCAGCTACTTGCAATTGGTAGAACCACCTTAACATAATATAGGAAATACAGGATTTTTTTTTAATTTAAAGGGTAAAGTATTTTTTCAAATAACCAAAAGTTAATTTTTAGTTAATTTTTAATTAATCTAAAAAGTTAATTAATCTAAAAAGTTAAAAGTTAAAAGTTAATTTTTAGTTAATCTAAAAATTCAGTTTGACAATCCTTTAAATTTATGTGCCATTTTGAACTTCTGGGGAATCCTTTCAATATAACCTCTCACATGCTGCGTGGTTGAAGGATGCCATTGATGCCCATGGAGTTTTGTTCCGGGTGTGTTGCTCTCAGAAGCAACCTTCAGGGGTTGTAACTACA
Source organism: Marmota marmota marmota (assembly GCF_001458135.2). Classification (NCBI taxonomy): domain Eukaryota; kingdom Metazoa; phylum Chordata; class Mammalia; order Rodentia; family Sciuridae; genus Marmota; species Marmota marmota. Next base: position 2,678,211 of record NW_026000022.1, read on the forward strand.
TAAGATTGAGACGCTCCAGAAGGGGTTTCTGTGAGTCTGGTTGAGAAGGTAAAGGCAGCACTAGAGAGGGAGGCAGGCCCAAGTGCATATGGGAACACTGCTTCAGTCCAGAGGAGACAGCCAATTGGGTTCCAGTTGGCCCTGGAGCTTGAAAACTACAAGAACCAAGCCCTAAGTACCTTGAGCTTTAGCTAGGACTGTTAAAAGGGTCACTGTCCTTCACAATGATTATTTTATTTTTTCTTTTTCAATGAAGTCCTATAATAGTTTACCTTCATATTATTGTCTTGCATTTTTCATGGCTTGGGTAGTTATTTGGACCTTATTTTTCCTTACCAACTTGAAGTGCTGAGCATGTCTTCAATATAAGACATAGTCTTATATTGAATATATTGAAGTGTGCCTTAGAATGAAAAGTGCCCTCTGGATTTCAGATCTTTCTCATACCCAGCAGGGTTTTAAATTCCCCTTCTGCATCCTCTGTGCAGAAGCCCAGCGACACATTGGCAGAACAACTGCATCACACGATTATTATTTCCAAGTACAATGCCTGGTAATAGTTTATTCTCTTTTTGTTTTTGTTTTTGGTTGTTTTGTCCTAGCAATGGAAAAGGATTTCTAATTTCTTATATAAAATAGCATATAAAATACAATGCCTGGTGTTCTCATTTTATTATAATAGATACTGAAGAAAATACATGCTCTCTTAAGAGGCTTCATATGATTATCCATAAGTGAAGAAGATGGTTCATTTCCTTCTGTTAGAACATTCCTCAATAATTTGTGCATTATTACTATATCCAGTGGGGTAGTTAATCAGTGTAGGTAAGGGAAAGGCATTTTTCAAAGACAGCATCAAGTTTCCATATAACCCATATCCCCAATCAGAGCATGTGGCATCTATGGGTAGAGGTTATGCAGATGTAGCAGGGTGGAACTGCTGTGTGAAGACCCAGGGTGCCTCATTCATCATGTTCTAGGGACTAAGAGTACTCAATACCCACTACAGAAAAGAAACCCAGGGTAAATTTTATTGGTCAACTAAGAATCTTCTTCACTTTCCACACACTTCATGCCCACTCAAAGTTCTAAACAGTATTTAATGGTGCATATGGTTTATTTCTCTAGTAACAGAAGACTTAATTTGTTCTTTATCCAAAGTGCATGTCACATTTTGAGAAGAACAGCACATAAATGGAGAAGTTGAGAACTTGGAAATGACCAAGGTATATTAAAACCTGCAAAAGTTTTAAGTCTTTGCAATACATATTTGATATACAAAGGCAATAGACCCTAGAAACTAAAACTCTTTGTACTAGGTATAGTTTTCTCCAAAGCATGAGTGTATTGAAGTATGGTAAAGATATTAAAATGTCTATTTGTATTTATTTTTATTGTTTTTTTTCAGATATATAATTTGAAGAGTTTTAAACTCAAAGCAAAATAATCACAAGGATAGTAAAAGGAAGACAACACACTTTTACCTCATTTCACCAACTCTTAACTTCTGGCAACATTTACTCTTATCTTCATTTATATCATTTTAAAAAATTGTTAAAAAAATATTTTGAGAATTGCAGCCATCAAAGTACTAAAGTCCTGAATACTTAATTATGCAAAGAATAAATTGAATTGATTTTCAATACAATCATGATATATGAGTCATACTCAGGAAATTGACATCAAAAATATGAATATCCATTATACAGTGCCAACTTTTATGATTGTCACTTCTATTAGCAAAAAACATAATTGTCTTTTCTTTTTATACAGCTTTGATCAAAAAAATCACATTTTTGCCCTTAAATCTTGTATAGTACGTATATATGCCCTTTCAAAACTGAAACATATTCCCTTTTTTACTTTTATCTTTTGTCTTTCATGACAAGTTTAAGAGGTGAGGCTATTTGTTTTGCATAAAGACCCTCCATCTTTTTTTCTTTAGAATATGCATACCATAAAATTGAGCCTTTAAAAGTATGCCATGCAGTAACTTTTAATGTATGTGTCAAGGTTTGCAACCATCACACTATTTAAACTTTCCCTTTTTAAACTCCAGAACGTTTTAATCACCTCTAAAAACAAACACCATGCATGTTATCAGTCATTCCTAGGAACCCCCAACCCTTGATCATCACTGATCTGCCTTTGGTCTCCATAGATTTGACTATTTTCGACACTTCATATATATGTGAAGTCATTCAATATGTGTCTTTTTGTGTGTGACTTGTTTACTTACCAAAGTGTTTTCCCACATTTTTATTGGTGCATTATAGTTATACATAATGATGGGGTTTGTCATTACATATTCATACATGCACACAATTAACAATGTAATTTGACCAGTATCACTGCTTAGCACTTCCTCCCTCCCTCTTTTTCTCCTATCCCCTCGTTGTTTTTCTCTGCTTATCTCCCTTTAATTTTGATGGGGAAAAAAGTTTGGAGTGCTGGAGGGTTTTTTTTTTTTTTTTTTTTGACAAAATAAATGTATGTGTTTTTTTTTTTAATTATGTTGCTTGTGCTTTTAATGTTATAGCTAAGACATTTTTCACTAATTTAAGATCATAGAGGTATACACCTCTTCTAATTTAGTTTTTTAGTTTTAGCATTTAGATTTAGTTTTTTATTGATTTTAATTTTTTTTGTATGTGATATGAGGTTGGGATCCAACATTTTTTGGCTTTTGTTTTCTTTTCTCTTACAGGTATCAGGTTGTCTCGGGACTATCTGTTGAGGAAAGGTATTCTTTCCCTTTATAAATTGCCTCGGTACTTTTGTCAAAATCAGCTGGCCATAAACGTGTTTTTCAAAATTATTATTGTTTAAATTTAGATTTCTACTGCTATCTTTTGGTCTATACAACTCTCTTGATGCCATTACCAGACTGTCCTGCTTACTTTGGAGTCCAGTTTGAAATCAGGAAAGGTGAGTTCTCCAGTTTTGCTTTTTCTTTTTATCAAACTGCTCTCAACATTATGAGTCATTTTCATTTTCACAGAAATTTTAAGACTAGCTCATCACTTTCTGGGGGGAGAGAGAGAGAGAGAGAGAGAGAGAGAGAGAGAGAGAGAGAGAGAAGCTTGGATATTGAATGGGTTTATAAACATTTGGGGGTGGGAATAAATTATTGCCATCTTAATAAAACCGAGTTTTCCAACCCATGAACATGCAACATCTTTCTATTTATTAAGTTACTTTTAATAAAGTTTTTTTTGTTTATCAATGTGTAAGCTTCTACTTCTTTGTTTCCTTTCATTTAATAATTTAATTGTAAGTATTTTAATTTTGGTGCTACTATAAATAAAATTAATTTATTAATTTCAGTTTCAGTGTTCATTGCTGGAATATGAAAAATAATTTATATGTACATAATGTAGCAAACAATTTTGTTAAAGATTTTGAGCATCCATAAGATTTTCCATATTCGAGATCATGTCCTATATACATAGTTCTTCATGATCTCTATCCCTTTCATTTATTGTGATTGGAGTTTGGGTAATCATTTCTGGCAGGCATACTACATAGGTGATGAACGGTGTTCTCAGTGCATCTCATTAGAAAAAATGATGGCAGTTTGTCCTATTTTTGATGCCACTTAATTTGCACACTTCTTTAAGGTGGCATCCACTGGATATTTTCATTATGAATATGATCTCTTCTCGTTTTAGCTTTTCTTTTTCTTCCATATTTTTATAGGTGCATTATAGTTGTACATGACGGTAGGATTCATTGTTACCGATTCATGCATACACACAATATGATGATATAATGTGGCCAGTATCACTACCCAGGACTTCCTCCTCCTGCCCACTCTCCCATCCCTTTCTTTGTCCCTTTCCTCTACTGATGTTCCACTGATTATCACGGGACCCACCTCTCTCTCCACCAACTTCCTCTTCCTTTTCCCTCTATAGCTTCCATAAATTAGAGAAAATATATGACCCTTGACTTTCAGAGTTTGGTTTATTTTGCTTAACATAATGTTCTCAAGTTCTATCCGTTTTTGTGAAAATGACATAATTTCATTCTTCTTTATGGTTGAATAAAACTCCATTGTGCATATATACTACATTCCTTTATTTCTTTTATCAGTGAGTAACTCATGATCATGAGATTCTTTGGGGCCGTTTATCTCACCCTCTCATGCAAGTTAAGTATCATAGTCTACTCTTATCTGCACCTTCAATTTTTCACAGATTCTGTTAGCTTAATCAAACTCGGCCTGAAAATATGAAACTTAATGCAAAAGCAAATGATACTCAAGTTTTAAAATGTAGGCTATTACAGAATTTTTATAAATATTCTATTTTATTGTTAACTAATGTTGTTAACCTCTTAATGTTCCTGATTTATAAATAAAATAAAACATGTCATAGATATGTATGTATAGAAAAAAAAAAGCAAAATTGATATTGGGTGTGGTACCATCTCTGGTTTCAGAAATGCACTGCAAGCTGCAAAAACATCCCCTGAACTTGGCCGGTGGGGGCTACTAACCGCAGTTTGTAATGGTGGTGCATGCATAGAATTTAAAAAGAAATAAACACACTTATTTGGGGAGTATGTGTTCCTCTCAGTAAGGTGTGTAACATAACCTGTTTGGGAGCTACTACTCTACCAAACCAACTCCCTCTTCCCTATTCCTTTCCATCTATTGACTCTTGCTTTGGTCTTAGACCCCAGCCACGTGGCTGTTCAGTACAAGTTCCCCAGGTCTCCTGGCATCTTGGCCACTTGGAAGGCTGTTGAATCCCACTCTAGATCTTGTGAAAATCAGCTTTCAATCATCTGCATTGGTTAACTTTTTCCTGGCCTTTTTCCTTTTCCTTATCTCCTTTTACCTTGTTGGGCTTCTCACCTGTTCTAACCCCTTCATAGCCCCCATTTGCATGCCCTGAAGAGCTCACACAGGGATGCATGTCAGCCAGCCCTTCTTGCTCCCATTCCTTGGATCCAGGAAAGAATGAACTCTTTGGTGTGCATCTTTCCTGAGATAGAAGTAAAAGTTCTGATCTTCAGTGGCCTTTTTAGGATTCAATGTGAACTTTGTTTAAATCAATGATGTGATTCTATATAACCATATTTTATATAAATAACAAAGCAAATTCTTTTTGATATAGGCACATATAATATCAGTTTTCAGAAAAGAATTATATGTATATATATATATATATATATATATATATATATACACACATATGCATATACATATTTATTTGTTTACTTATGCACTTATCAGGTAATTGTCCTGAGGTTAAATGCTGCTCATATTATCCAAGCAAATATTCAGTCCATTTCTCTCAGCATAATAGTGGATGCCCCCAGTTTGGAAAACACTTTAACACAAAACTAAAGTATAAGCCCCTGAAAAACCTTAGTGCTCTAATACTTGGGGGAAAAGGAGAGCAAATCCAGCTATTCAGTTACTTGTTCACAATTTATTGGGACACTTTTTAGTGTCAGACACTGGCGTAGGCACAAGGATATAAGGGTGACAGACACTGCTGGGTCTTTCTGAGGCACAAATGAATAGAATACAGAGGAGCAGGTGCTGAGATGCTCATGGACAGCATAGCAGTTGAGCCGAGGGAGCAGGTCTGTGTACCACCAAGGGAGAACAGGCATCTGGAGACAGAACACAGGAAAGGTGCCTTGGAGATGACCCTTAAGCTTGGTCTTAGATGATGAATAAAACATGACAACTGGAGTAGATGTGTGTTAGGAGAATAATGCAGATACAAAGTTTAAATTGAGTCTCCAGTAGTTTGAAGATGAAGTGGGAGAGGGGAGTATGAGAATGAATGTGAGAAATGACATGAAGGAATCAGATCCAGGAGTGAGAGCCAGAGGAGCCCCTTGGGCTAAGCCAATGGTTTCACATTCGATCCCAAAGGGAGTAAAGCCATTGAGGAACTGCATCTGGGTTAATTAGCACTACACAGCTGCGGGATATTCAGCTTAAAAACATCTACAGTAGCTGGGCACAATGGCATATGCCTGTAATCCTAGCAGCCTGGGAGTCTGAGGCAGGAGGATTGAGAGTTCAAAGCCAGCTTCAGCAACTTAGGGAGGCCCTAAGCAACTTAGTGAGACTGGAGTTCAAAATAAAAAATAAAAAAGACTGGGAATAGAACTCAGTGGTTAAGTGCCCCTGGGTTCAATCCCCAGTATTTAAAAAACAAACAAACAAACAAACAAACAAAAAAACCAGGAACTACAGTACTATGAATTACGCTTGTATTATTGAAATAGTACAGGATAGCCTGTACTAGCTATCCTGGATGGGGAAGGCACTGGTTTGGGTGAAATGATTTGTAAGCCAAGTCACAGTTTTCCTCCATCACTCAAATTTGGTATTTTGTGCAAACTAGTTTCATGGTTCTATCCTATATTTTCTATTTCAGTGTTTGATATAACCTTACTATGCTGTTATTATCAGATTATGGGTGATACAACTATGATTTACACAACTATGAAATACACTGATTAATGATAAAGCAATCACTATCACATTATGTAACATGTATCATACTAACAGCTATAGTTGATACAGTGAATTTCCTGAACACACATCTCTGTGGGTGTAAATCATAAGCAGAGCATCTCCGATGTGATCAAACATGAGGGTGGTCCAGTGCATGGGAATATCCATCAGGGATGCTCCTTTGCAGAAGTCCAGGTTGTGATAATAAAAGAACAATATTGAAATTAATGTGTTTCACTAAGGCATACATTTTCCTAATGAATAATTTTTTAGAAAAAATTTAAACCTATATACCTGAAAATTTTTATTCTCAGAAATAATATGTCAAGAAATATATCAATATATCTCCTGCTAAAAAGTAATATGTGTATATATTATAAATTGTGTATAAAAGTATATGTACATGTGTATACACACATATATATACACGTTACATACAATTTCATAAACACTTTTATCTCATATGCATAGTATACCATGCATATATACACTGAAATATATGTACATATATATTATAAACATATGAAGTAGTTTTGGGCTAATGAAGCAGAAGTTTGTGAGTGATGATTAGGGCTGTACTCTGCAGCTTTATGATAGGGACATTTTTTTGTGTGTGTCTTTTAGTTTTTTAGGATATGGGAGTCTAATTCAAGTTCAGTGGTCTTTCACATTGTACTCTTTGAACCTTGCAATAAAATTGTTTTGGGTAACTATTCTATTACAATAATGTCCTAATGTAGTCATCCTTGAGGATTTTGTACTCATTGCTTTTTGTTTTAAGCTCTACATGCCATCTCACCTAAGAATCAGCTCCATCATCATATTCCTTCCCTGAAAGGGGACAGAAGTGACAACTTGACTTAGTAGCCGTGTACATATACTATAATTTTATGCCTGTGTTTGGTTCTTCAATGTGATATTAGGGTAATGGCTCACTTTTTCCAATTTTTTTTTTCAGTTTAAAATCTCTCAGTAATATTCTTTTATTTCTTAAAGAATATCTCATTTTCATGGTTCTTCAAATTGGGAAATTATTGCTTTTAAAAAAAAATTCTAATTTTCCCTATCCCAGTTGTATCATTCAAAATTTTTGTCCTCCCTAAAGCTGATCTGAAGTAAGCCATTGTGCTTCTGACTGAAAGGAAATGACAACCAGCTTGTTTTTCCGTCTCAGATCATAACATTTTTCTTTGTGTTTTGTCTTGACTTTTGTACACAGAATAAGCTCAAATGTTCCAGAGGATATTCTTTATTGTGGGGGAAAGGTGATACTGGGGATTGAACTCGACCACTGAGCCCCATCCCCAGCCCTTATTTTGTATTTTATTTAGAGACAGGGTCTCACTGAGTTGCGTAGTCCCTCGCTTTTGCTGAGGCTGGCTGTGAACTCACAGTCCTCCTGCCTCAGCCTCCCGAGCCTCTGGGATTACAGGCCTGCACCACTGCTCCCCACAAGGCTACTCTTTTGAGACAGAGATATGCCCAGCTGACGAAGAGGCAGGAGCTTCCATAAGGAAATGAGGTGCTGTTCCTGCTTGTCTTTTCATCTAGAGATAAATGGTGATTATAAAACATTCATTAACACTGTCATCATTTCCAAACACCAGAACTTAGTAATGAATAATGGGCCCAAATACAGCCAAGTGTGCTTTCTGCCTCCTGCTGAGTTATAAAAGTGTTGCCTCAATTTAGTGACGGCAGGTTATGGGTGAATTTGCAGTTCAGTAAGTCAACTCTCTGTTACTTTTGGAAGGTTTCTGATTAAGGGTGGTTCCTTTAGCATAACCTCCGCCTATCACCTATAAAGTCTGGGAATACCTAGATCTTCCGGATGTGCTCAGACAGCATAATGCACCCTTCTCAAGACTTTACACTCATTCTCTATGTTTACAACAACTGCATGGTCCAGATCATGATTTTATTCAGGGTATTCTCATCAACACTCAAGTTTTTCAAGGAAAAATAACTGCCCACTAACAGAACTTGGTAATGCTAGAACAAAGTTTCAATCTCACTCAGTCTAAAGGATAAAAGAAAAAAAAAAAAACTATTTGAAGATGATAAATGCATTGTGATTGTTCTTGAAAACTTCATTAAGTAGAACTTGGAACCTAGTAGAAGTTTAGTAAGTGTTTGTCAAGTTCACTTGAAATAGAAGGGTAGAACATTTAATTTTGGATACTGACATGTCAACTTCTAGCTAACAATATATCTCAAGTTCTCTTTTCCCTATTTGAGATCAGTAATATAATTTTTTTAATATACTTGGGATTGAACCTGGGAGCTTTACCACTGAGCTACATCCCCAGTCCTTTTTATTTACTTTTATTGTTATTTATTTTTTGACTCAGGGTCTCACCAAGTTTCTTAGGGCCTCACTAATTTGCTCAGGCTGGCCTCAAAATTGCAGTGCTCCTGCCTGAGTCTCCCAGGTTGTTGGGATTACAGGCATGCCCTGTCGTGTCCAGCTCAGTAACAGAATATTCTTAAGAAGGAATTTGTGGCGGGGTGTGATGGTACAAGCCTGTCATCCCAGCAGCTCAGGAGGCTGAGGCAGGAGGATCATGAGTTCAAAGCCAGCTTCAGCAAAAGAGAGCTGCTAAGCAACTCAGTGAGATCCTGTCCAAATAAAATACAATATACAATAAGTAAATAAATAAATGATTAAATAGGGCTAGGGATGTGGCTCAGTGGCTGGGAACCCCCAAGTTAAATCCCTGGTCCCCCATGCAAAAAAAGAATGAATTTGTTTTATTACCTACTAAATGTTGAAAATGAGACAAAAATTCTAGAGCACATGGGCCATGTTTTTCTGGTATTTCCATAGTAGTGTTATTTCTCTTTTGTTTCATTTTTTCTTTAAGCAATGCAGGTAATATTTGGTCAGCTCATTAGATTTTAAGTCTACATTTTGTAGGGCACATTGCTTAATTCCTTTTGGAAGCTAGCAGAAATCTGAAAATAATTCACTTGACTCTTATTGTTGCTCTATTTAAGTAATTTCAATTTTCTTTATTATAACAATGGGCATTAAAGGGCATAAGAATATTGAAAAGATCCTTGTTAATGATAAGCATAGTGATTTTAGGAAAACTTATTATACTGAAGTTAAAAAAAGCCACATGTTAAATATTGAATTTTCTCAATGATATTTGGATATTAAAGGAATATCCTGATAGTTATCCTGATAGTTATAGAAACACTTCTATTATTTTAATTTCTTCTTAAATATTATTATTGAGAGTCTTAAAAATGCTATAGAAACAGCTCTTTGATAACTAGCAGTTTCTCGGGAGTGTGACAATCATGTTACAATAGAATAAGTCTTACCAAAATCAGTATTCATGGAAATGAATGGAATCATGAGTGAAGAGTAAATTTGAGAACTCAGGATTTTACTGGACGGTCCAATGACTTTTTAAATGGCGGTGTAAACTATGTCCGGGGTTTGGGAACCTCATGCTATAATCTCTGTGTATAGAGACAGTATTTTCCTATGTTTATTTGTGATTAATTATGAGTTTTATATATGGAAGGAAATTTTACAGAAAAAAAAGATACATTTAATGAATATTAAAATGTGTATTGTTACTGGAAAGAGAAAATAACTTTTTTTTTAACTATATGGAACAGCACAAGTTTTTCTTGAAATAAAGGGCATGTTCAGCCTCTATCCAGTCTCACAGGAGCCTGGGGATCCAGACAGAGCTTTGGTCAAAACTGCTGCTCTTTTACCTGGGTGTGGGAGTAGCACTGGAAGGCAGGGTTTGGAGGGAAGCTGCCCCCAACATCAGAGAGACTTTCCCCAAAACATGGATACAAAGCATTTCCTCAGACGCCTCCACCAGATGGAACTCCAGGGCAGAGAGCACTAGATGCCCATAGGATCCTCTGTAGTTTCAATCTTAAGCCCCCAAATCTTCATATGTTAAAGTCTTGGTCTCCTTGCATGGTGCTACTGGAAGTGGTGGGGTCTTTAAGAGATGGAACCTAGTGAGATGAGGTCCTGAAATCATTGGAGGCATGTCCCTGAAGGGAATAGTGGGGCCCCAACCCCTTTGACTTTCACTCTTTTGCTTCCTGGCGATGAGCTGAATGGTTTTGCTGTGCCAGACACTTCTACCACGACGTGCTTGGCTTTCTTCCAAAGCCACAGGGTCAACTGATCCTGGATTCAAATATCTAAAGCTCCAAGCCAAAATAGAACTTTCCTCTTTATAAGTTCAACATCTCAGTTGATGTTGTAGTAATGGAAAGCTGACTAATACAAACCTTCAAGATGTAACAGCCCAAAATATCATACATATTATCAAATCTCCCATGGCAGACAAAAGCATTCTGTTACTACCATGACCAAGTCAGCTCTAGGGGATATCAACTTGAGAGGGGCTCATTCATGCAGGGTGGCAGACGGAGCCAGGATATATACCCTCAGCTGACAGAAATGAAGCTTCCCTGTTTTTTAAATTATTATTATTATCATCTTCATCATCATCATCATCATCATCATCATCATCATCATCATCTGGGCCACAGTGTGGAAGAGAAGAAGCTCTTAAATAATCAATTACATTTCCAGATCTTTATAGAATATGCAACATACGGGTCTAAGTGTTAGCTGTTAATACTTGATAAGAGTGAGGCATGCAGAAATTGGTTTGCAATACCCTTGATAGACTTCACAAAGAACTTGATATGTAATGGGCAGTATGAATCTCTAAATATCTAGCCTGTTCCCCAAACTTACTTGACCACACTGTAGGAAAAATTACCATATTACCAAATGTATTGATAGTATGTAGTAGAAAATACATATTTACAATGACACTTTACAGAACAATTCCCCAACCTCTGGTATTTCAAGTTCATGGAGAGCGTGAACTGTCTTTAACAGATTATCACCATTATTATTAATAACCTAGAAAAGACACTGAATTTGAAAAGGAGAAAACTGGTGTGGCGCTGATTGCAACATCAAATCTTCCTGATTTTCTGTCCATTTTTCTCCAATGCCACACAGACTTTGTGCAGAATACTAATCAATATTTAGCTATTTACTCCATAATTTTTTATTTGTTTTTGTTCCAATCCTGCTTTCACATGCCACATCAACATTTTAAATGCCCCAAGCTAGGGGGACATGAAGATGTACTAAAGACATATTACTATTATTATTATCATCATCATTTTTAAAAATACCTTTATTTTATTTATTTATATGTTATATGTGGTGCTGAGGATTGAACCCAGTGCCTCACACATGCCAGGCAAGTGCTCTACCACTGAGCCACCACCCCATCCCTATTATCATCAGTATTAATGTGCTACTGGTAAACTTGTTGAGGTGGGTACATAGGTGCAGACACACACATGGAATGATTTTGAAGAGACAAAATGACAAAGAACAACTGTTCTCTGAGTGGAAAAGCCTGGGAGTGTACACCTGTTTTTTTTTTTTTTTTTTTTTTTTTTTTTAAATTGCAAAAAGAACTACTCTGAGGAAAACCAAATTTTCTACTTCATGAGCTTCCTTCCATTTCTTTGGTTGTGAAAAAATAAATGTTGGTTCTCGCTGAATTAGTTTTAATATATTTACAATATATGTGAGCTCAGTGGGTTTCAAGAGAAAATATAAATCCCATCTGAAATCACATTTGGATATAATTTGAAAGAGCATTTCCTACGCAACTAATAAACAAATAAACAAATCAGTTTGATCTGCTGGGCAGATTCTATTGAGAGAGAATGTGTTTTTTTTTTTTTTTTCTGAAGCAAAAATTTATTTTCGTTGTGGAAGTTCTTCTTGGGGGAGAATTTCTGTGTCCCGTGTAGAGCTCTAGTCCCTTTCATGTAGCACGTTTCACTGGCTGAGAGCTGAAAGAGGGTAGAGTGAATCTCAGTGGATCAATTAACAGAGGGACCTGTCCTTCAACAGCAGAAGATCTATTTCAGGATTTGCATATCACTGAAAAAAATTACAAAGCTGAGATAAATACAAGCCCGATAATAACTCACTGCAGACTTGGCTCCATTCCTAGATTTCCTTGGCTGTTTGTCCTAATAAAGTGTCTCCATGGCACTTAGGGCGGGAAGGTTATTAGTAGCTGTCAATCAAAGGAGGGAGTAGGCATCGGCAGGAGGAGGAAGAGAAGAGAGGTGACATTCACCCTCTCTTCTCACTGATATTGGGTATAAAAGTCTCTCCAAGCAAGTGGTTAAAAAGGGACAGGTCCCTCTTCATCCCTATGGAAAAAAAGAAAAGCTGCCTTGGTTACCAACAATTTAATAATAAAATGAAATACATCAATCATCTTTTTTTTTTCTACCTTATTGATGCCCGAACGCCCATTAATTCTAAGGAAATGAAGGACATATGAAAGAGATCTTCTTGGGGGACTCTTGACTTAATATTTTTTTTCTCCCTTTTCACAAGATGAGTACATATCATGGCTTACAATTAAAAAAGAAAATTTCCACCATTATTAGACATCTCTATTTTTTGTGTTTATTTAGTGTTGCAATTTTTCTTGCAGCATATCAAATAAATGCCTTGACAAAAAAAAAATCAGGTCGGAAAATTCAAGCATTTTCTTTGTTCACTTAAATCACACACAGTGATTTTGACTTTACCAAGTTGGTACTCAAACACTACCTCAATAGCAATTAATTGATACTTTAAAGGTCTTTAAATTATTGTATCATTTTCTTAATTAAAGTATATCTACTGCTTGAGCACATCGACTCTCTATATGCATATTTTCATAAGTAACAGAGTCCATAGAGTGCTAATTGATATCTTGGTCTCCAGACAATGCTTTACTAAATGAAATGACAATTATAACCAATTAAAATTCACTTTACATACTACTTCACCTATTTGGTATGTATTATGCATGAAGACCGAGAGTACATTGCCTCACTGCTCGGGATTTCTGTGTGTCTCAGAAATTGATGGACAGCTCCAAGATCTTCTTTTCAGAGCATTTTTTCCCCTAAACCAGGGGTCACTTGGGGGCTTATCAGAAACCCTATATTTTGCTGTTACTTAGATTAAATAGCTAATAAGTGCTGTTATTTGTTGCAGGTTGAAGCTTTTCTCATATTTGCCTAACATAAATCAAGAGCACTTCTCTACAGAACTACTCTTAAGATGAAAAGAGTTTTTTTTTTTTAATAGAAACACTGCTGTCTAATTACATACCCTATCTCCCAGCTCCTAGCTGCAAGATGTCCTCCATAAATACTGTTTATATCTATGCCTCACTGTGGCTGCCATGTGTTCACCTGTTGCGCTGTACATGACTAAACTTGTGGTATTCCTATTCTCACAATTTGTTGAGGCCTAGTTGACCTTCAACTAATATCAAGAGACAAGAAACAGGTAACAGAGGGGAGCATTAGCACCAAGGCCTGTTTATTTAATAAAACGAGTCACTGTTTCCTGTCATTTCTCTTTTTAAAAATTTCAAATCAGAAATACTTTGGAAAAAAAAATAGAGAAAGAAAGGTACAAAAATTTAAAAAAAAAAGAAAAAGAGGAGGAGGAGAAAGAAACATAAGGATAAGAATTCTGGAGTCAGAATAATTGTATTCCAAAATTAAGAGTTGATTTCTAATTTGGGGGAAAAAATTTGAGTGAGTGAGTGATCAGTTTCATTGGGGAATGTGTATTTGCTCATGCCTTGATATCCTTCAATGATCATCTGAACATTGTGAATGTATATATGTATATTATCTTCCCAGAGGAGGCCATAACCCTTTAATATTTTTTTTTCCTAAAAACTATTACGTGATGAGAAATGTGGAGTGCTGCGATCACCACTTTTTTTTAAAATTTTACAATGAGGCCCAAATTATAATATTTTTCAGAAATCTCATTTCTATTCTCCTGCTTGCATGGCTCTTGCATTAGGAGACTAATTTCTGAGCAACAAGTGGCACCATCAATTTATAAGTAATTCTGGACTCGTTGGGGTTGGAACCATAAACATCTTACATACGTTTTTTTTTTTTCCTTGACAAAAATATGACAAAAGTCACTGTTGTTGCATTGTACCTTTGAAAACATTTTATTGATTTTGAAAATTTAACTGCATCTGTTCCAATGATGTTTGCATTTTGTTTTCTTATGGCAGGTCTGATGAATTACCCAAGAAATAAAACACTTTGAAATCTGGTATTCATTTGTAAGACATTTGCCTTGAAGTGTGCATCAGGATTAGTAAACTGCCAACTTGTATTCAGCATTTTCATCAGTCTTGAATTATGTTTTGAGTAGTATTTAAGATTAAATCATCATTCTTATTTGCAACATTTTAAATTCAGAACATAGGATTTCAATAATCATTAAAAAGGCTGTAAACATCAGATACCATACAAAAAAATAGCTCTCAATGGCTCTGTGCAATTGTTATTTTTAAGTTCAAGTACAAGATGATGCCAAGTAATTGTAAATATACTTGTAATTGGATATGGTACATTATGAATTAGATTTCATATCATGAGTTTCCATTTCTATAGTAGTTTTATACTTCCCTTCCTCCTCATTTAGCTTCTTTCATTGTGCCTTTTAAGATAACCCATTTTAGTGTTGGAATCATGGAATTTAACACAATTTCTATTAAAATCCTGGCCAATTTGACATAAATAAAATTGTTGAGATTTACTTTATTGCAGTCATTTTGGCTAAATTTCCCTTTTAAGTATATTGAACATTATTATTTACTGAACTCAGTTTTATGGACTGCTATGTTTGATTTACGGTTAAAAAATATTCTTTCCCTAAAATGATAATTTCAGATATTTTCTCTTAAATTTTAAATGTTTACAGTTTTTACTTTTTGGTACTCTAAATATCCGTGTGCATTCCACAGGTGCCAAATAATTTTGAAGATTGATTTTTCAGTAAGTTCATCATTTTTGTTTTGTTTTGGCTTTTTTTTTTTTTTCCGGAAAAGTTATTTTGCCCAGTAAATGAAGTGCCAATGCAGACAAATGTAACCAACATTAAGCTGGCCAATAGAATTGAACAAACTGCTAAGGTCATTAATATAATTTGTTTTGGCACTGTTACATTTCCTAGTGCTACTCTGAGTAGTTTGCTGGGCACATCAATTTGTTTTCAGCTATTGTGAAATTGGATATCTTGGCTTTCATCCAAAGCACCCTCTCAATTTGCATATCTTTGTTATCATTTCAGGTTCTCAGAACATACTGTGGACTATCACACCATCTGCACCAAGATCCTCACATCCAAACACAAATTAAAAATGAAACTGTAAAATTTGCAAGGAAACAATACAGACCTTTTATCTCATTCTCCCTCTGTTCATTTTCAAAAGAGAAACTTGCTTGTAGCCAAGCATAGCAAAAAAGGCTTTTATTAATTGGACTGGCATCAAGCATGCATACATAAAATTGTTTATTTTTTCCCTATAAAGGGGTTGCCTGACATAAAAGGGTCTTTGAAGATGACATTCAGATTTTGACATTTGCATGATATTGTATAAATATCAGAGGTAGGAGACTTTTCTGACAAACCAGATGGGTCAAAAAAAAAAAATAGGAGAAGGAGAAAAAGAAAAGAAAGGAAGAAAGACACTACCATAGAAAGATATTAGTTTTTTATTTAAAAGATATTAACTTCTCCTCTAAGCTAGGAATTATTAGCTAAGGAAAACAAACATATTTGTTATAAACCAGGGCTTTCTTTCTTTCTTTTTTTTGTAAGAGAATTCTGATCTTGAGAAAATATGAAGTTTATTACTGAGATATATTCTCTATTTCAATTAAGAGTACATAATGTAATTGATTCTTGGCCTTCTAAGTGCTGCAGTAATTAAGTTTTATTGTTGAGCGCCTTACTGCTGGATGGTCTTAATTTTGATTGTGGGTTGGGCTCTGGAATGCTTTTGGAGGATGGAAGGGCACTTGGAGTCCGTGCATTCATCAACATCTGGATTATGCAGCTATAGCATTTTTACTTCCCTTGGTGATTTCTGCATGCAGATGGAGCCCACTTATAATTTTTGCAATAATAAGAGTGTCCTGCCAACCCCATCAGTAGATCTGTTCACTAAACGACAACAACAACAAAAAAGAAAGACAAAAAAGAAAGAATGATAAAAGAGAGAGAGAGAGAAAAGCAAAGGAAAAAAAAAAACTACCTATATGGCTCTTAGGTGCAAAGGCAGGAGAGGAGAGCAGACAGATAAAAAGAGGATTTGCTGATGGTGTACTTCCATGTGGATTTCAAATGCTGGCCAAGGGAATCGCATCCATCTGAGTGTATAATAGAATAGCACAAATTTGATTAGGCTCCTTGACCCTTAGTTATCAACCAAGAATCAGACACAGTCAGCAAGCTGTGTGCCAAGATGTACTTGGCCTTCAGCATAAACCTTCATCCTTCAGAGACCTGTGTGCTACACCATGGTTTTCTTACCCTTCCCTCTCATGATCATCTCAGTATTTGTTATGGACTTCCTCGAGATGCCTCAGCACTTTGCTTTTATAAGTCTCCCCTTTAATAAAAATGCTGATCTCCTATTCTCTGAAGAGTCCAAGATGGAGAGAACAGGACAGATCTGGAAGCAATGGTCAGAGGGGGCGTGGTGTGCAGATGGCTGTAGGTGGCCTATGAGAATACTGGATGCACTTTGGGAAGGTCATGCACATCTGGGCAACTCATGTCAGTGGTTTGAAGTTCATGATCTCAGTCATAAATCTTCCCTTCCATCATCACCGAGTTCTATCTTACCTGAAGGTCTTCCCTTCTGCAATCATGATAGGAAAACCAACCTTTCCAACTCCTTCCTTTCTTAGAGGCCTTTACCCCATCTCTGTGGTTAACCATGTGATGTATTTTCTTCCACACTGTTTTCAAGAATATGGTTCCTTTCAGATTATTGTAACTTTCAATGTCTTTTTTTCCTTTCATCGCTCCTTTTAAATAAGTTATCAGGAAATGGATGAAGTGACAGAAATTACAGGGGAGAGTCAAGTCTGACGGTGCTAGTATACTTAGAACCAGTCCTGCCTCACACTCCCGGGTGGAGTCTCCTTGCCACTGCGTGGGTATGAACCTGCCTACACCTCCTGGACCCAGAATCAAAGAATCACCTGCTTTGAGGGTTCTGAGGTGAAGTTTTTCTGTTGGTGTTTGGCTAGGATAGAGGACAAGGATCACCAAAATTGTTTCCTGACGTTAAATCACCGTCTGTCTTTTTGTCCTTCAGTTAGTAACAACAGGATTTTTTTTTTCTGCATGCCTATAGGCGTAGGGGAGGTAGCTACTCCACATCCTGTTTCAGGATATGTGGAAGTGATCAGGAAACCCAGGGTACTTGCTAGGCATCACCCTTCAAATCTCAAGGTTCCTAGGAAGTCCAAATTCTTCTTTCCCCATTTCTGAGTCTTCCTTTGTGAATTGGTTGTGTTGTGTCTGGTAATTTATAGTAATAAATGAGAGGACCCTAAAGGAATGGACTACTCTATCGTGGGGGTAACCCGCGATCCATGTTTGACCCCCAGTTATTTTCTTATGTTTGGATTGCTGTGTTAGTAGCATGGCTATTAGTGAGCATGCAATGATGGCTAAATGTGAGCTGGGCACCTTTCCTTCAATTAAATCAGACACAGGCCAGGCATGGAGGTGCACACCTGTAATCCCAGAGGCTCAGGAGGCTGAAGCAGAAGGATCACAAGTTCGAAGCCAGCCTCAACAACTTAGTGAGGCCCTAAGCAACTTAGCAAGATCCTGTCTCAAAAAAAATAAAATTTTAAAAAGGCTGGGGATGTGGCTCTGTGGTTACGAAACCTTGGTTCAAATCCTAGTTCCAATAAATAAATAAATCAGACACAGTTCTGAGCCCTGAGTGTCTGATTAAGTTCTAAAGCACTATTTGCCTTTTCCACTTCTCTCTCTCTCTCTCTCTCTCTCTCTTAAACCTCTTCCTTTGCCCTCCAGGTTTTAATACTACCTCTAGTAGGGTTTGCACTCTCCATCATATCAACCTATATTTTCATCAAAAATCTCTTCCTACTGTTTCTTACATTTAAAATCAAACAATGTCTATTTAGTCTTTTACTAATGCAAAATGAAGCTCTTTGACACCCATAAATTTCTCCAAGCTGTGGAATCAACTGACGATCTTCTTTGTTACTGGTATTGTGAAAATCTCACTTCTTAGAAAATTAGAGGAAAGAAATCACAGTTCATGAATTCCTATTGTGTTCCAGGAACTCTATTTTGGTTTTTCTTTTCCAACTTAGAAAGCCACTTCAATTACTAAGAAATTTTTACTTCTTGTATTGACTGCTGTGAAACAGATGATGATTTCTGTCTGTCCTTGTTGTACTTCGTGAAAATAGTCAACTATCTTGTGAAATCCCCTAAGTTTTAGAATTTATGTTACTTGGGGATTTCAGATCTCTGTTCTTGAAGAAATGCCAGGGAAGATGACGGCTTTAATATACAGAATTTTAAAACAACAATTTTGAAGTGAAAAACGATGAACAAATAAATAATTTTATTTGATTTGTAAAACATTAAGATGAAATTAATAACCTTTTTAATTTCAGCAAATAGATTATGGTTTTAGTATAGTCTTTTCCCAGGTCCATCTGCCTGGAATCTAACTAAATAAAAATAAAATAAATTTGTTGTTAAGTAACTTTGGGATCAAAGAAGAAATATAAATAAATAAAAACTAAGGATCAACTGGAACACAATGATAATAAAAACATTTTAAATTAGTATTTGTGGAATGAAGTATTCAGAGAAAAATTCATGGTGTTGAATATAACAATAGACTGATGATAAATGGAATAAGTTTCCAACTCAAAAAGTTAGGGAAAGAACAAAGCAAACCCAAGGAAAGCAGCAAGAAGTAAAAGACGGAGAAGGACTAATGACAGGTCATGAGACACAGGGGAGGTAATGAGGAAAATCAAATATCGGTTCTTTCAAATTTCCATCAGCCAGCCAGATAACTAGCTACGATTATCCACACAAACGAAGGAAGCACAAATGTGCAAAATAAAACAAAAATGTCCAGGAGGAAATCATATGTTAAACAAATGGAAATTCAAAACAATGATAAAAGAAGCTGTCTTGTACAAATTTAATTTTTAAAAAATCTATTTAAATTTATTTGAAAACCTAAAAGAAAAGATAACTTTTTAGGAAAATATGACTTCGAAAAACAACCATAGTAAAACAAACACCCTAATCTGTCCAATGTGTATGAAAGGAATAAAATGTAAAAAACAACAAACTTCCAGCAAGCTCAAATAACTTTATATGGGTTAATGTAGTTGAAAAAAATTATAATGTATCTATCACACAGGGGAGTACTATGCTATGCAGCTATATAAAAAGAAGAATGAGATTTCTGTATACTGATATGGAGTAATTTTCAGAATATATTCTAAAGTTTTTTTAATGCAACAAATTAAAATGATTATAGCTGGGCAGGGTGGCATATGCCTATAATCCCAGCAACTCAGGAAGCAGAGGCTGGATTATAAATTTACAGTCACTCTCAGCAATTTAGCAATATCCTGTCTCCAAATAAAAAACAAAAGGGGGGGCTGGGATTGTGGCTCAGTGGCAGAGCGCTTGCCTCACATATGTGAGGCACGGTGTTCAATCCTCAGCACCACATAAAAATAAATAAACAAAATAAAGATATTGTGTGCATGTATAACTTAATTAAATATTAAAAACAAACAAACAAAAAGGCTGGGGATGAGGTGCTTTGATAGAACCCCACTGGGTTCATTCCTCAGATGCGCGCACACACACACACACACACACATAAAAATAAAATAACATGTCACCTTTTGTGTAGGAAGAAAAAAAAAAAAAAAAAAAAAAACAGAACTTGGTGGCCCATGCTTGTAATCCCAGCAGCTCAGGAGGCTGAGGCAGGAGGATCATGAGTTCAAAGCCAGCCTCAGCAAAAGCGAGGCGCTAAGCAACTCAGTGAGACCCTGTCTCTAAGCTATAAAAAAATCAGGCTTGGGATGTGGCTCAGGGGTCAAGTTCAATTGACCAATTTGTGGGGGGGGGGGATACTGACTTCAATCCCTAGTATCCCCACCCAAAAAAAAGAGAGAAAGAGAAAATATTGATATATATGTATATACAGGATAAATATACCACAAAATATTCAGCTATATGTTTGTAAAGTAAATAAATAATATTGCTTAGCCCTATCAAATGTAAAATAACCAGGTGTCTTATTGAACTTAATGCATGGAATATATCATACATGACACTGACCATGAGGTCTTACTCTTCCTGATTATATTATACTATATTTTAACTATAATCTAATAAGTCCTCCATCTCTAATTTCTGGTTTACTTGTATTTCTGGGCTACACAAACAAGTTAAAGGTTACCATGAGGTAGCACTTAACCTAATCTCTAAAACGAGATATTTCCATAGGAAAATTGGCCACATTTCTTCAGTAAGTCAGTGTAAATAGTAATAAAGGGGATACTATTCTAATTTAAAAATACTTAAATGTAATTTAAGAGATATAACCACCCAAATGATCCTATTAGAAATGGACCAGAATAAATTTGAGAATAGTTCTTCAAATCTACTGCTATAGAAGAATGTTGTTTATTTTTTGAGATACGTACTGAAGTTCTTGGTGGGAGTTGTTGAAATGGTACAATATCTGGGATTTTCTTTAGTGTACTCCAGGGAATTCAGAGGTACAGGGGGAAAAAGAGTGATGGTAGGAAAGTAAAGCAAATGACAGACATTGCATAAATTTTTGCAATCATTAAGCTTATTCGTGAATCCATGGTCATTCTTCATATTTTCTATAGATGTTTCCATGTACAAATTTTCCTAAGAAACAAAGAAAAATAGAAAGGATGGGTTGCACAAAGAATCAGCTTGAAAACTGTATTATTCTTACACAAAACAAACCAACCAGGAAAATAGTAATGACACCATTACTTACAAAAGTAAGTTCTGGGATAAGTTGGGACAGGTTTGTCCCACAGTTTTTTCTTGGACCTGGGCTGAAGTGATAGCAACTGAGGAGCATATCCTTCCTCAACATGAAAGACAGAAAGAAGCTCTTAGAGAAGAGAGCAAAAATGCACAATGCCTCTTTGGACTCAGCTCTCTTTGGACCCAGCTCACTTGTAACATTGGGTAAACCAAGATGCATGCTCCAGCCCAGCCGATAGCATTGACAGCAGGGAAAGCCACTGTTCCTAGAAAGTTTGGGTGGAGGTATAGGTCTGGAGTAGGAGGGAGGAAAGGAGTAGAGCAACAATGGACCACCGGGAATAAGGCTTCGAATTCGATGGTGACCATGCCTTTTTATTCAAGTGAGCGAGGAACATAGACAGTTGGATATAGGATTCTGGATTTCATAGAAGAGTTTGGAATAGAGTTGCAATTTTTTTTAATATTAATTTACCATTGCTTTCATTGAGTTGCCATGATATTTTAGTATTAAATATTGAGAAAGCATATTGACAAGACTAATCATGGATATTTTCCAAATCTTGATTAGAAATGTGTAAAGAGGTTTATATAAAATAGCAGAATTCAGATACAATACAAATACATTTGTGAATGATTTTTCAAGGCGAGTTGATTCCGCTAGATGAATGATGTTAATCCTAGCTTAACTTTCTGATGTTCTGAAATAACAAAATGGCTAACAGCAAAATGTTAGAGACTCTCAGATTCGGAACGACCAAAGGTATCATCTGGCCCCAGCTCCTGCTCACTCTGGGAATTCCTTTGACAACATCTGTGCAGATGGCCATCCACAAGTTGCTTATCTACTTTCAATGAAGGAAACCGCATTATTTTACAGAATGGCTTATTTAACCCTTATAGCAACTGAAAAACATTGAAGACAATCTCTCTTTGGGGCTATAATTTCCTAGTAAACTTACGTCAGTAGAACTGATTGTACAGAGCAGCAAATTCTCTAGCCACCTTTAGTGAACAGGATTTATTCAAACAATTTTAATTGGTAATAGTCCTCATAAATATTAGATCTGGAGTTTTCTTTTGTAGTCAGAGTTGCTACAACCATATAGCTACACTCTTCATAGGTTCTCAAAATTCAGCATGCATCAATGTCATCTTGGGATGACACCATCACCATCAAAGTTTAGTTAAACCTGGTAATTTAGCTTTTGAATATGTTCCCAGTTGATGCCAATGTTGCTCCTTTGGAGAACTCTGGTAGGTACTGGCAGCTTTTGGAGCTCTCTGATTTGTTTCATTTGCTATTTACTGATTATGCACCCTCATTTCATCTATTTGCGTAAGGTAGTACTTCTTAACTCTGCATTGTAAGGCCTCCCAGACGATTCTGATGCAAAATACAGTTTGAGATACACTGGTCTGGATATTCAGACTGCTGAAACACTCTCCCCCACTCCTCCTCTCCTGTTTCCCTCTCATGAATCACTGGTGTTGCTTTGAATTCTTGAGAAGAAGCAGTTAATTGGACCAGTTCATCTTTCCACCCCAGACCATAGGTGCTATGGTTTTCCCTCGAGGCTTCAGGCACTTGAAGTGTGGTCCCCAGTGTGAACACATTGAGGGGATGGAGCCTTTAAGAGGTGGAGCCTAATGGAAGTTAATCAGGTCATTGGAGGTGCTGTCCTCAGAAAGCATTTAGGTAGTTCTCATGGGACCCCCTGTTCATTCTCTCAAGAACAGGTTGCTACAAAATGATCAAGAACAGACCCTCTCTGGTCCCTAGACTTCCTGTCTTGCCTTGTGATGGCTCCCTCTCACACATTTTTCTGTCATGATGCCCTCTGTCATTTGGTGACATAATCAGGGGAATCTTGATAGAATCTGCTTCATGTTGTTTAGACTTTAAGATTCAAAATTGTGAGCTGAATAAATCTTTTTTCTTTATAAATTATATGGCTTCAGGTACTTTGTTAGAGCAGCAGCAAAGTAACTAATACATTAGGCCATTGGTCTTACTGGTCAGTTTTGTTTTGAACAGATGTTTTTATCAGGCATGAGTAGGTTCATGAGCAGTATGACCTTTGGACCCCTAACAATAGCATCATCTGGGAACTTGGCAGAGATGCAATTTCTCAGGCTATCACCAAGACTTGAATCAGAAACTCAGGGGTTGGATTCAGCAATTTGTGTTTTAGAAAATCCCGCAGGTGTGGTTGCTGTGCCATGAAGTTGACAATCACGGCTACAGAAGAAGAGTGTAGC
The DNA here is from genome assembly GCF_001458135.2 of Marmota marmota marmota. Classification (NCBI taxonomy): domain Eukaryota; kingdom Metazoa; phylum Chordata; class Mammalia; order Rodentia; family Sciuridae; genus Marmota; species Marmota marmota. The sequence goes on from NW_026000022.1 coordinate 2,701,937, forward strand.
TTAATGCCTATGTTCCTGTATCTCACCCCAAACAGTATGTGCCAGGCTGCTAACAAGGGGCATCAAAATACATTTAAAAATACAAAATCTCACCACAAATTTGCACTTCTTCAAACTTCAATTTTACAAGCTCGGAATTTCTAAAGGAGATAGAAAAATAAATAAATAAAAGTGATCTGTCTTCAAAACCATAGGCCACATATTACCAAATTTCTACATGGTCGTTGGTTGAAACCTTTTATAAACAACCTGGCTTTGGAATATAATTGTGGAATCCACAAGGGTCACATTGGCACTAAAATAATCCACCACTTCCATGGCAGTGGACATCTGGTATGTAATTTTACATAAACAAATTTGACTTTGATGAAACTTAAAACCTATGAAACTTAAACAAAATGGTGTTAGGGCTGAATCCCAAAAGAAAAAGAAAGGAATTTGGGTTTTTGTTTTTCCTTTTTTGAAACCCAGGTGCACATTAAAATTAAAGCCAGGACACACACTTGTGTAATTTGGCTCAAGTGCACATTTTCCTGTCTCATGCGACATCAAAACAACCATAGGCCTCAAGCAGAGTTTGGTAAACCCTATCCTTCCAACAGAGGAAAAAGGAAGGAACTGTCCTGGGCAGTTGGTAATGTGCTCAGCCACAGCATAACCTTCAACTTGATATCAATGAAAACATTGAAGGAAAGCATCATTTTCTACTTTGGATTGAATTACTTAGTTACTCAATTTAGAAATCTGATTCAGGCAAACATCTCTATCTCATTCTATAGGGAATGAGAAGCTAAAATACGATTTTTTTTTTTTTTTTTGCATGGGCTCTCTCTTGTCCAGCGAAGAGGTCCATGGAACAGGGTAGAGGAGAGTATGGCTGCGGAGTCACTCATCAAGACCTCCAGAAACCAAGCATGAAGCAGGTCTGATTTTATTGCACAGTTACCATGTATATATACTGAGGCAGTAGCTAAGCAGATGACAGGCAGCCACCAAAGCAATTTCTGGCCAACTGTCCTTGCAGCAAGCAATCGAGGAGCAGGCCACGGAGCAAGCACAGGGACTGCAACATGTGGCCTCATGCCCAGGGCTGTGCCTATGGGGCAAGTGGTTTACCACTCCTGCGCCTAGCACTGGGGAGTAGTTTGCCACTCAGAGGCCCTTAATGTATGCCATGTATGCAGTACTCCATGTACTTGTGCCCACATCTTTTCATTTTTTTTAATATTTATTTTTTAGTTGTAGTTGGACACAATACCCTCATTTTTATTTATTTATTTTCATGTGGTGCTGAGGATGGAAACCAGGTCCTCTCGCACACGCAAGGCGAGCACTCCCCCACTGAGGCACAACCCCAGCCCCTATTTTTCATTTGTTTTTACAAATAATTTTAATGGAGTGAAACCTCTTAACTCCTACAGTATAGAATATTAGTACATTTTTTAAGATGTGCAATTTTTAAAGGCATTATCCTCAACTATAAATTTTTCTTTACTTTTGGTCCTAGAGATGGAACCCAGGGGCACTTAACCACTGAGCCACATCCCCAGCCCGTTTTCATATTCCTTTTGGAGACACATCCTGTAAGTTGCTGAGGTTGGCTTTGAACTCACCATCCTCCTGCCTCGGCCTCCCAAGCCACTGATTACAGGCGTGTGCCACCGTGCCTGGCTCAAATAAACATTTGTCAAAAGTGGATGAAACATAGATAGGAGATTTTATTTGGGGGGTGTTAGAGTCTGTAAACAAGTCTGGATGGCGCCTGGCATTTTGCCAGAGGGAGTGGTTTGTGAAGTAAAGCCAGCGAGCCATTAAGTGTGGAGAGTCCTTATTGGTTGACTGCTGTATCTAGTTTATGCTAATTAAGATAAGCTGTGTGGAATGTATAAATACCTCGGTTGTCCTACAATAAACGGCTCCCACTCCTGCTGTATCAATGTACACAAGTTGCTCGTCACCCCCCGGTTATTTTGCTGCAGCTGGACTGCGGCAGGGGGGAGTTTATGTCTTATTGAGAATGCCAGTTCAAATTAAGATGGGTAGTAAATTAGAAGGAGGGCCACTAGCAACAGCAATCATTGTAATCATTCCTTTAGTTCAACTTCTGTGAACTCAGGGCGACCCTAGGAAATGCCCTCAGGGTGACCCTTCTCCGGGCTACCACTTCTCCATTCTCCACTTCGTGGTGGCTTCTTTCTGGACCAACATCCTCTGCTTCCTGAATGATTTTTTCCCTCTGAGCTCGTTCCCTGACATCCTGACTTCAAGATTTCCTGCTCAACTCTGGATCACCTTTCATCTGTGGTCACCACGGGCATCTCAAGCCTCAGATCCCCCCAAGTGAAACTTTGGGTCCTTTTCTCCTTTCCCATCCAAAACCTCATCTATGTCCCATGTCCTCAGAGCATCTCATAAGCAACAAATCCAGTGATTCCTTCTGGCTCCTCCCCCTCACTTATTTTCAATATGTCCTCTATCAGTGGTCACTCATGCTTACCAATTCTACTTTAGAATGACCTTTTAAATCTGCCGTTCACATCCCTTCTCCATTAATGTTTCAAGATATGTTCTAATATCTTCATAATTTTTTTTGTCATCTACTTTCCTCATTCCAACCCACTTTCCACTTGTGGGATTTCTTCCTTAAAATCCATATGTCCCCTTTACTCCTCTTTTTAAATCTTCCAAGGGAATTTCTATGGTTTGCAGAGTAGGACGTACAGTGAGGCCCTTTAAAAGATGGCAGGAATTTGCCTGTTCACCCTGGTCTCTAGGTATTCAGCTTATACCACAACCACTGGCCCTCTGTACTATTTTTGGAATATGCCATTCCTCATCAGGCCTATCTGCATACTGCAAAATGCACTGTCCCTTTCATTGGAAAGCCCTCACCTTCTGCCTTTGTCACCTCCTGCTTTTTATTCTTTGACCTGAAGCTGTACTCTTAGCTCAACTAAGAGGCTTCCTAACCCAGGGTAAAACACATCTGTGTTCATCCTACCACTGTGAACAGCACTGTGAGGCTCCATGAGAGACGATTCTAGTGCTCACCTGCATTGTGTTTTCCTCTCCTTTCAGGGCATGAGAGCGGAATACATGGCTTTGCCCCTTTGCAGTTATTTGGAGACAAATTACCACATTTAATGAAGGCATGGGGAGCAGAAATAACAGGGGTCATTTTTAATGCATAAGCACATTTACTTACTCTCCCCCTCTGTTTCAGTGACTGTTTTACCTATCAGATACCTATAACATGGTGGTGTCTTTGTTAATCTGGGTTTCTGTGTGACTGTACAGTAGAACTTTCCTGCCACCCCACAATAAGCAGGTATGATCAGTGACAAGAACCCTTTGTACATTGTTATTTAATTGCTGCACAACAAAAAAAAGATCCTGAAATGAAATAGTTCAAACAATAGCAATCCATAATTTCTCATGGACCTGTGGGCTTGCTGGGAAGGTCTGCCCATCTCACCCAGGCTCACTGTGGTTGGGGTGAGTGTTTTAGTTCTCTTCCACACAGTATGTCTCTCTCCATGTGGTCTCCCTCCTCCACTTGTTTTCTTTCCTTCACATGGGCTCATCCTCCAGGGACATTCTATCCAATTTTCTTATAGGATGGTGGCCATGTCCCAAGAGAGAAAAATGCCAGTCCTCGCAAGAATGAAGTTTGGACCATCACATACTATTGAATAAAGCTACTCACAAGGCCTGTCTAGAGTCAAAGCAAGTTTCTATATCTTCTTGGGAGGTTCATCATGGACATACAGAGAGAAGAGAAATAACTATTGGCTGTCTTTACAGATTAACTATAGTATAAGGTTAGGCCACTGAGACTTGAGGTTATTTATTACTGCAGCAGATCCTAACTTGCCCTTGCTGATACCTACAGGATGTATTTTTGTCTTACGAATCACTTTGTGGATACTCTGTGACAAACAGAGTCATGAAGTTCTATTTCCTTATATTTGCAATCCCCCCATGGTTGAATCATAGTCAATAATTCACTAAAAGCTATTGAGTAAATAAATGAAGGTTTTGCTTGTGCAAACAAGGGAACTATAGCTTGAGGAGAATAAATGACAGCACAGAGGTCAGAACATAATGTCTGAGTAATGCAGTATAATGACAATATTATGCATGGTGCCTATTTACCAGTACATTGCTTTCAACTAAAATAGTTTTATATACTCTCTAATCTTTTATCCCCTCAGACGTTCTATGAGATATGAAAAATTGTATATTATTAAAATAATTTTACAAATCAAATACTTGAGTCACAGAAAGGTGGAGAGAATATTCAAGATCAAACAGCTGGAGAGTTGCAGATATTAGTCCTGTGGCTTAGAATTCAGTTTTCTATTCATACATGTCTACATTATTATCTTGGAATTTGGGGAAAGTGTTTGAAAGTGAAAATAAAAGAAATGAGATGAATTTGTAAGGGAGATTGAAGGTCAAGGCGAAGATTTAAAAGAGGATAAACATATTCAGAGGAAGAGAGCTTTATGTTGTCAGGAAAAATGTGGGCAGGTAATAGATAAAATGGATAATTTAATTAGTTGAAATGGATAAGTGCGTTTAAGAAGAGTGTATAAAAGAAACACTTAGAAGAAGCAGTCCCAGTTATAGATCTGTCTGTGTACAAAAGGCAAGTGACAAACTTCATGAATCTTCTCTGCTAAATTAAGCATTTATAAAAGAGCAGTGCGTGTCTTCAAATAAATAATCCATGCAAAGAAAATATAGGCTTTTGGTCAGAAAGCTCTCTTTTGAGCTCCAGTTAGAGTTATATTCTCCTCCTTTGAAGATGCTTCCCTTAGCTATTTCATTCTCACCCTCTTATTTCAGGTGACAGTCACCCTCTGGAGCATCTGTCTTCCCACTCAAGGGGTATCCTATCCCACCCGTCCCTGGATGCCCACTGGGAGATCTGAAGCAAGATGGGGGCCATCTTATGCCTGCCTTCCTCACCCTCCCCTGGGCTCTTGCCCAAACTTTGGAGGCAGCCATGCAAGATGACTTAAGTTTCCTGGAAGGGTAGAGCCCATGGGGTAGAAGCAGCATAACTTTGGACACTCACCTTGACTCATGCTGGATTCTGCCCATAACAGCCTCCCTGCTTCTTCTCACGGCCTCCAGCACATGCAGATATCCATCTCAAGACTGCCTGAAATCAATGACACTTTGTCCACATCAAAAAGTCTGGGCCTTAAAGTCCACAGCATCAGACTGCACTCAGCCTGTGTACGAACTTTTAGTCTTTGTACATTATGGTTATCTGCAGAGCTGTCTTATTTTTATAAGGGGGTAAGAAAGGTTACAATAAACCAGAGCAGGAGTTCTCTACCCTTGTTCTCAATGTGAGAAGTTCCCATTTTTGTCTCAGTATTGCTTTTAGATTCTTAAAAATTACTGAAGACTCCAAAGAGCTTTTGTGTATTATATCTCTGGATGTTTGAAATATTGGAAATTAAAACTAATTTTATAAATCATGTGTTAATTTCATTTAAAATAACAATGACTCCATAATAAATTTACACAAGAAAAACTTTTTAAAACAACTATGTGTTTTAGTCAGCTTTTTTTTTTTTTTTTTTTTTTGCTGCTGTGACTAAAAGACCTGACCAACACAATTCTAGAGGAGAAAAGGTTTATTTGAAGGCTCATGGTTTCAGAGGTCTTAGTCCATAGAAGGCCAGCTCCACTTCTCAGGGCTTGAGGTAAGGCTGAACATCATGTTGGGAGAGTGTGATAGAGGGAAGCAGATCACATCATGATGTCAGGAAGCAGAGAAAGGTCTCCACCTGCCAGATACAAATATATACAGCAAAGCCATGGCCCTAATTCCCACCTCCTCCATCCACACCTTACCTGCCTTCAGTTACTACTCAGTTAACCCCTATCAGGGAATTAATTCACTGATTGGGTTAAGATTCTTACAACCCAACCATTTCTCTTCTAAACCTTCTTGCATTGTCTCACCCGTGAGCTTTTGGGGGACGTCTGACATCCAAACCATAACACTATGTGTTTCAAAACCAAAATAGTCAGTGAAGTGAACAGTATTGTTTTACATTTGCATAAATGTATTTAATGTTTGGCTTCATGAAAGATGGTTGGATTCTCATATCTGGGTCTGCATGTAATTCTGTTGTGACATATAGGATTTGGTTGAATTATATGAAAAAATCCAGATTCACATTGATATTAAAGGTTGAGCCCTTAATTTTGTCCAAGAGATTCTCAGAGGTTCTTGAATTATTTGATAAAGTGTGTGTGTGTGTGTGTGTGTGTGTGTATGTGTGTGTGTGTGAGAGAGAGAGAGAGATTCAATGTTTTATAGAATATTTACATTATAACCTGTGAAACTATAACAAATATATGATAATATGCCTTAAAGTTTTATGTTTTGAGATGCAGACAGCATTTTTAGTAAAACTAAATCATTACAAACAGAAGAAATCAGGAAGGAAGAAATTTAGCAGGATATTAAAGACTGGATAGAAATTGGATAGTCTAAGAGGCTAGGACTTCCATTCTGGGACACAACAAAACCAAAGTGCAAAGATACAGTTTAGCAGGTCAAAAAAAAAAAAAGAAAGAAAGAAAGAAAGAAAAGAAAGAAAGAAAGAAAAGAAAAGAAAATTAGGAAAAATACCTGTCTGTTTTCTGATACTCAAGCTATCCTTGAGTGTGGTTCATCTTCAGACTTCCTATTCAGATACACAGTCTGTTCTGCATTGTAATGTATCCATACTACTAACTGCCATCTACATTATGTTGCAAGGGAACACAGGGAGTCCTTCCTGTCTGACATGCACATGGCATCTACTTCCCTCCATCCTAAGCTCAGGGAGGGAAGAAACTGGCTGAGGTATGCCACAAGCACGGTTCTCATGCTGCCAGCTCTGGTAATGCCATGAACCATATGTGACAGACAAACACTACTAGAAAAATCCTAAATTCAACCGCTCTTCTAGCTCCAAAATCAAGCAACAACTCTCTGGGGCCTTTCCATTTTGGTCATTTCTACAATAAGTGAGTTTCAAGTAATTTCTGGAATTCAAGAAGACCCATTAAATTGATAGAAGAAGCAAATAACCCACCCAAGAAAAAAAAAAAAGAAGGTAATTAGCCTCATTTTATGGTATATTCTATGGATGGTACAATAATAATAGAGAGACTTGATGTTCCTCAGATGAGAAAGAGCTTCTCCTAGGGACTATAATTCAGTAAACTGACTTCCATATTTGCATGCTACAGAAAGGAAGAAATACATTTAGAATGTATTGAGGATGGAGCTGAGGTCTTGAGAGAAGAGCATGGGAAGTAGGAGGGTCCCAGTGACAGAAATAAGTAGGAAAAAAGAGGGAATAGCAAAGGACTTATTGATTTGTACTACATACACTCATTTGGGAAAGGCTATTCAAAAGGAATATGATAGAAATATACTTCTCAATTACGAGCAGTCTCCTGCACATTCTCTAACTAGATGAGCTCATGTGACTACTTCAGCTATGCGTGGAAGTGATGTGTGATACCTCCATGTTGAAGCATTAATATCCAGCGGAGAGCCTTCCAGCTCTCCTCTTCTGCACCAGTGTTCTTCATGTGGTCACCACAAAAGGCAAGAAATGTGGATTTGGAAGATGCTACTGGAAGAGAGCAATTTTGGAGAGTCAGTGGATGAGGAAAGACTTTACATTGGCAAGACATAAATCTTCATGTGTTAAGCTATTGAAAACATAGGACTGTACTGTCATAACATCAGAACTTAGCCTATCCTTACTAATACAATGGGCAAGGTTGAGATTACACCAGGTGATCATTCATTATTAGAAGATAACAGGACTTAAGATCAGCATACTATAGTAACACAGCCATATCAATGTTTATAGAAGCTCCATTCACAGTAGCTAAACTGTGGACACAACATAGAGGCCCTTCAATAGACGAATGGATAAAGAAACTGTGCTATCTATACACAATGGAATATTACTCAGCATTAAAAGAGAATAAAATTATGGCATTTGCAGGTAAATGGATGGATTTGGAGATATCATGCTAAGCGAAGTAAGCCAATCCCCCAAACTAAAGGCCAAATGTTCTCTCTGATACGTGGATGCTGATCCATAATAGGGAGGGAAGAGGCATGGGGAAAATGGAAGAACTTTGGGCAAATGTGAGGGAGGGTGAATGAGAGCATGAAAGATGGTGGAATGAGATGGATAGCATTACCCTAGATACATGTAGAACTGCACATATGATGTGACCGTATATGGTGCACAACCAGAGAAATGTAAAGTTGTGCTGCAATTGTATACAATGAATCAAAATGCATTCTGCTATCATATATACCTAATTAAAATAAATTAATTAATTAAAAATAAAAAAGAAGATAGCGCTTCAGAGGACAAAACTTCTGGGAAATACAAATACATAATTCTATAGTTTTAAACTCAAAATTCTCATTAAAATAATATGGATGATTTTTAATTGATTTAGATTCTTCTTCAAGTAATTCTGATTTTACTTTCTCGGAGGGATCCAGGCATCAGCCTTTTTACATTGCCATACCCACCCCGGGTGATTTAAATAGGCAGCCAGTGTTGAGCACCAAGGGTTTAAGAAACGAACCAAGGCCAATGATGTCACAAGGAAGCTTTGAGGAAGTAAAGATGGCAAAAAAAAAAAGAAAAGAAGGAAAGATGTAGTAGTACCATGAAGACCAATTTAAAATTACTTTCAATTATAATGAACTCATCGCTAATAAAGTGAGGATAGAAGTGAAGACCATGTGGTGGACCCGGCAATCCACAGGTGAGCTGGGTAAGAAGTACTGCCTATGAAAGTAGTGTCACCGCCAGGAGGATCCCATAAAGAAATCAATCCACAATGGAAAACAAGCATCATTCTTTACAGAAGTTTGTGATTTCAAAAGATATTGATAAAGTTAGGATGTGGATTTTTTTTTTATGTTTTCTTGTTGTTTCTTCATTTCTTCTAACATTTGGTTTCATTGAGGCTTAAAAACCCAAGTATGATCACCATGTAGCCTCTGTACTCACCAGTAGCCACCACACAGATGAAAACACAGCTGGGACCCTTCTTAAAGGCACTGTAGGGACCTCGGTCATCAAGGACTATTTCACTTGTTCTTGATCTTCCTACAAATGGAGTCATGAGGTCCATGATTTTTTCTCTGTTCTTTTTCCCAACATGACTCCTTTGTGATTCCTCCATTTTGCCGTATGTATGAATACTTACTGCTTTTGTGTTTATGTGTGAAATTTCATGACACGGCCATTCCACGCTGTTCCCTCCACTCCATCAGAGGACTGCTCTGCTTGGACCCCGTTTTGTCATGCAGTGTTCACAAACAACAGATACAGAAACAAAACAGCCACAGGGAGAAAGCCAGTCCGTGGCGGGACTCCCTGTTCGCCTTCCTCCTCTGAAGCATCTCAGTCCCTGTTCATTGCTGTTTGGAGCCTCCATGATATAACCCATATCTTGTGCCCAACTTGTTGATTTGTATACAGTAAGAAAGGAAGAAGGAGCCCCACCCACTCTCCCATGAAGAGAAATAGGAGGCTTGCATTTCTTTCTCTCTTTTTTTTCCTTTTAATGATAGATATTGCTACAGCACTATTTTATATTGAAGGAAAGAACAGGGATGGGGTTCAAGGTATGTTAGAAGCAAAGGGAGAGGTGATCGTAGATTGCACTACTGAAGAATTTACAAAAGGAAATGTGCTTTGGAGCACAGGCAACTGGATTTGGCTCTCAATACTGCAAGGAACAATTTCCTCTCTTAAAATAGAAGACAGGAATAAGGGTAATTTAAATTTGGGGGCTGACACAGATCCACTCAAACAGCCCTTTCTCTAATTTGTAATTTAAAAAATAATACCCCTGGCAACTTGTGTGCTGAGAGTCAGAGGGACACAGTTGGAGAGGTGTGTTCCAACACACGGTGGCTGTGTGGTAGAAAGGCCATCAGAAGTGGTCAGGATGCTGCCAAACCACAGTGAGAGGACCATGAAAATTGATAATAAGACAGTTGCGTAGATGATGTATCTAGCTTCTTTACTTTGCATGTGTGCGTATTCGTGGTTAGTATATTCATTTGTTAACATTGCCATCAAAGTACAGTCACCCCTCAGCATCTGAGAAAGATGGGGTCCCAGGACCCCACTTGGACACCAGAATCCACAGGTGCTCAATTAAGGCTCTCATACAAAGTGCAAACTATGCACATCCTCCTGTAGGTATCCAGTCATCTCTAGGTGATTGATAATGCCTGAGACATGGTAATGTTTTGTAAATAGTTGCACCGTGTGGTTGAGGGGATAATGACAGTGTAGGTGTTCAGCCCAGACACGATCATCTGAAGCCTGCGATTTTCATGCACAGGAGGTCGAATCTATGAATGTGGAACCATAGATGTGGAGGACCAATGGCAGGACGACCTCAGTGGCTTCAATAACAGAAGTATATTGTCTCACAGCCTGGAGACTGGAAATCCAAGCTCAAAGTATTGGCAGAGCTGCTTTCTTCTGAGGACTGGGCAGAAAAGATCTGTTTCGGGTCTTTCTTTAGCTGATAGATGTCCCTTCCTGTGCCACATCTTTCCAACCTACCCCTTTTTATAAGAGCACCAGTCTTATTGGATTAGGGTCCACCCTAATGACCTCACTTTAATATGATTAGTTCTGTAAAAACTATTTCCAAAGGCAGTCATATTTTGACAAACTGGGAATGAGACTTCAACACATGAACTTTGAATGAACAGAATTCAACCTATAGCACGTAGTGAAAGAATTTAAGCCGTGAATAAATAAATAGGGTAAGCCAAATTCTAACTTTATTCCATCTGAAAAATCTAGTGTAAAAGACATCTCATGAGAAAACATCTTGTTTTGTTAGCTTTGCTCTTTTCTGTCTTTGAAGAAGAGTCTAGGAAAAACCCTTGGATATCTGAATTGCAATATGAACTCAGTCATTGAGTAGTGAAGTTAATTTTCCAGTACGTGCCGCTAGCACTGAGCATGTTATCCACACAGAAGGAGAGGCATATTTGAGCTGATGCACATAGAATGTAAACATCTGAGTTATACTTTGCTTTGGTACCACAGAGCTTGCCTGTATGTGAGCCCAGATGTTGCATTAGTCTATTCGGGAAAAGCCATCACCACCACAACAAGAGGATATTGTGCTCAGAGATGAGGATACTAAACTCTTGGGCAACTGAGACAGCTTGTCTCCACGGAGAGGGGGTGGACATGCTGGTTCTTCCTAATCAAATATTTATCTGCTGATCCATGTTCACATAACCTCTTTCCATCCAGAAGGGAAGGGATGGAGGACGTAGAACTAGAGGGCACTGTATCTTCATTGCTGTTCTAGCCTCAGCAATGAGCTAAGTTTCAGATACACAAAATTATTCTTTAAACACTAATGAACGAATGAATGAGTCATATGTTATGGTTGGGATCTGTGTTGTCCCTCATTAGCTCGTGTGTGATGATGCAAGAAAGTTTAGAGGTGAAATGATTGGATTATGAGAACATTGACTTAATCGGTCAATTAATCCACTAATCTAGATTTACTGGGTGGTAACTGCAGGCAGGTGGGGTGTGACTAGAGGAGATAGGTCACTGGAGGTGTATATTTATTGTTCGTATTCTGCCCGTGGTGAGGGAGGACCTTCTCTCTTCCTCCTGTTACAATGTCTGAAGCTGCTCTCCTTTGTTCCACTTGTCCACCATGATGTTCTGACTCACCTGGAGCCCACAACACTGGAATCATCCCCATATGGACTGAGACCTCTGAAACCTTGAGCCAAGTATATGTTTCCTTCTCTAATTGTTATTATCAGGTGTTTTGGTCATAGGAATGAAAAAATTGACTTATAGAATGTGGAAGTCTTCCACCATCAATACTAGCACATAATTGGGCATGAATTCATTCAGAAAATATTTATCCCCCATGGATGATGCGACACACATGGTCATAGATCCTGGGACTAAAACCAGGGCCCTTCAAGCTACACTCACAGAATTTATATTCTCATGCAGAAAGAGATAATATACAGGTACACAAATAATATAATCCCAGATAAGCACAAGTTTCATAAAGTAAAACACAATAATGAGACATGTGTAGGCTGTCAAGACATTTTGGTGGAATGAAAAAAAAAAAACAGTTCCTTCCCAAATGTCACTTGGCAATTGCTCCAGGCAAACACAGATGCCCTCTTCCTAAGGTTATGGGTGGTGAATTTGCTTTCTTGCCATTTATGCAATAAAGTCCCATAAAGAATGACTTCCCTGGTCCCCCTCAGACACCTCCCCACACACTCACACAAATTTATTGAGAAAACTCTCCATTGAGGTGCTCAATCTGAATGAAGACACAAATCCTTCAGTACATTCTGTAATTCAGATCCTGTCCTAAAACTTCCCACATGTTTATTCACATTGAAAACACAACAGTCTTCAAATTCAGGTGCTATTTTCATCCCCTTTTTCCAAATGAGAATGTTAAGGCACAGAGAAGGTTAGCCATTCACCCAAGGTCACACATCTGCTAAGGGGCAAAGTCAAGATAAAACCAAGGCAGTTGGCTTCAGGGTCTGAGGTCTTTCCATTTGATGTCATGGTAAATGAAAGGGGGGTGGGTGGCAATAACCAAGCAGCCTGCTTCTCCCCAAGCCTCCTCTCAGGATGAACACAGCCTTGATAACCTAGTTTTTATTTTTTCCATGGAGAGCTGAGACAGCCTCATGAGGAGACATATACCTTCTACTTGCAAGGAAGACATTCTCTTCTCTCCTGCAACTCATCATACTTTAGCTCATCAAACTCACCAATGATTCTACCAACAGCTAGTAGTAACTCCAGACTTCAGGCAACAACCGTGTGTTGTTGTATTTTTTTCTCCATGTGCTACATGCAATCATGTTTTTGTTTCTCATCTCCCCTTCTGAACTAGAAGCTGCTAGAGGTCACTATGTCTTTGTGGGTGTTTTATCCCCAGCATTTAGAAAAGTTCTAGGCACACAAAATTCTTTATGAGACACTTATGAATGAATGAGAGAGTGATGAGATTACAACTACGAATCTATAGGTGAGGGTGATTTTTAAATTTTTATTTTAGCTTTTACCCAGAACAGTTGTCATATTTTTGCAAGGAAGCAGCAAAATGGCATAGCTCTCCACCGGACCATCAATGTCAGGAACAGTAAAATCAAGAGATTGAAAATAATTGTTGCTTTGAACTCTCACAGCTGAGGAACCTTTATTTAGAGCCTCTTTTAAAATAATTATCTTTTTATAAACATGCATTTGATCTCATCTACTCTTTCACAAGTTATTCCTGTGTTTGGTGCTCTGTTTTGACTCCAAGCTACCTTCTGGGCCCCCATCTGTCAATAGCAAAGTGTTACAATTATGACTTCCCCTCAGTCAAATCTGCTAGTTTTCTCATGCTCAGTTGCTATAGCACTTCAGTCTCCCACTGCAGATCCTTGTTTTTAATACTGCACATTTTTATCAACTATTCATTTACTTACACTCTTTCACAGATTTTTGTCGACATGCTACAGACTTTGACACTTGACAGTTTTCTGAAGCTTTTGCTAAGTAAATTGAAAATTGGGATAGTACAACAGGAATCCAGCCCATATCTGTATATACTTGCACTTCCCTTTCACATTATCTGAAGTCCTGTTGTAGTTGACTCTTCATGTGGCAATGAAGAGCCATCTCCACTTGGTATGGACCGCCATACTTGTTTATGATTGTCAGTGGTAGAACTTTCAATCCTAAACATCAGAAAACTTGGCAGAAATTAAAATTTAGAAAAAAAAATCCAATTTGTAAATCATATACCTGATAAGGGACTTGTGTCCAAAATATATAAAGAACTATTTTAAATTAAAAATAGAAGACAAAAATCCAATTTTAAAAAAAATAGAAAGGTATTTGAACAGTTATTTCTCTAATGAAGGCATAGAAATGGTGATTGAATACACAAAAATAATGCTTCATAGCATTCATCACTAGGAAAATGTAAATAAAAATTATGACAAGAATTCACACGGCCTAGGATGTCTATCATCAAAAAGACAATGAAACCATTGTTGAGATTGTGAAGAAGTTGGAAATTGGAACCCTCAAACACTTGATGGTGGGGATTTAACATGGTATAGCTACTTGGAAACAGTTTGCAGTTTCTCAAACTCCTAAACATAGAAAACCAAAGACCCAACAAGCCCATTCCTAGACATTTATCCAAGAGAAATGAAAATAGGGCCACACAGAATCTTATACATTAATGTTAACAGCCGCATTATTCATAATAACCAACATGTGGAAGCAACCCAAATGTTCATCAATCTGTAAATCAATAATCAAAGTGTGCTCTATTCATAAAATGGGATGTTACTTTTTCATAAAAAGGAATGAGGACTGATAATGTTATAACACGGATGAGCCCTAAAAACATCATAAGTGATAGAAACCAGTCACAAAAAGATCATCTCTTCTGTGATTGCATTTTTGTTGTTGTTGTTGTTGTTTTGTCTGATTGCTTGAGCATGGAGACAGGAAGAGTAGGCATAGAGAGAAGATTTCTTTTAGGGACGATGAAAATTTCTTAAATTCTATAGTGGTGAGGTTGCACAATTCTTTGAATATAATAAAAAAAAGCAATGAATTAGACAATTTAAGCAAGTGTATTTTATGGCATATGAATTCGATTTAAATAAATCTCATTTTAGAATAAAACCAAGTAATTCTATACCTCTTTGAAACCTCAATGCCAAATAGCTGTCAATAAATTAAGGTTGTTAAAAGCTCACTGGAAAAGATGGAAAGGGCAAATAATTTCCCAATCTATTATAGGAGAGCATGAGTAAAACTGATTATAGTGTTTGCAGGGAACATCACCAAACCATTGCTGTTATCACACTATTCGTGTTATTTCAGCATGAGTATTGAAAACATATTTCATCTAGAGGAATGCATGTTTTACATTTACTTTTGTGAAATTAATAAATGTCTGTGAAAATATAATTATGTTTTTAAACTTAAATAACTTAGAGGAAAAACCTGAAACCTTTTTATTATTAGTTTTGATTCCAAATAACATACAAAGAACAAATTAATTTAAGAAATGGATTTTTCCTGTCTTCCATACCTTTGCTTTTTGTTTGTAGATTAGATCTGGATTTGGGGATTTCTGACCTCACCAATTCTGTGTCTGTGATATTGGACTCTGGGATCACAATTGATGAGCAGAGATGATTCCCTCTCTTACATTTTGTCAGACTGTATGCCCATAGATTTCCCTAGCAGAAAATTCCCTCTAAGATAATAAGGTCTCAAGAGATAACAGAGATCCAGCACCTTGTTTATATCTAGCATCATGGAGACTAATAAATGAGAGAGAGCACCGATTTCTGGGTGCATATTTTGTCTGTGTGTGAACACGTGTGTGTGTGAGTGTGGGTATTTGTCTTCATATCCCCAAAAGATTTAATATCTAATTTCAAACTTTTAAATTGCATAAGAAGATGATACTATATATCAAGACATTAATTCTCTTCATAATGAAGAAATGAAACTCATATAAAAATAGCATATTTAATTTTGGAATCATATTTCAGTGAAAGAAACCTGGTTTCTATTGACTTAGTAGAATCTTGTCATATCTAATTTATCGTGGTAGAGTTTTGTGGAAGCAAACATATATAAATGTACAAGTTCCACGTATAATTGGGAAGCATAGATAAAAATAATTTGACATTGAAATTTATATTTAAGAAATGGTGCACTTCACTGCAATCAATTTTTCATTATGTTGTTGAGATCAATAGCTACAAATAAGATATAAAAACTCTATTATTGATGGGGCATATGTCAGTATAAAATGTGCAGTTTTCTATAGCATTTCAGGGGTAGAAAATTGTATTATACACTTTCCAATGATATTCATATTACTCTGTAGAGAAGGCCTATTAAAATCAATGTACAGTAAGTCAACTTGGGAATGTTTTATAATTTTGAGAAAGGGTAGAGTGCATATAAAAAAAGATACTACTGTTTTTAAAATATTACCTTAAATTTATCTCTCAGATTTTGGTTTAGGTTATTAAAATAATGATGATACATGATTGTTTTTACCATTTGAAAATCAGTTCAGCTTGGTCATTACCAAGTCTGATTATCTCAGAAGGTCTGATGATAGTTTTTTTTTTTTAAGTATTCTTCTACCCTCCAAATACTAATACAAAATGCTAATACAAAAAGTATACTTCTCCCCCCAAGGATAACAACAGAGCATGCATTTAAGAAGAAGGGAAATTAACACAGGTGGAAAATCTTTGGGATCCAAAGAAATACACTATATGTAATATTGGTGAGAGTATTTCAGTTGCAAAAAGTGTGATCACAGCCCCATAATCCCATCCACTTAGGAAATAAATAGGCCTGAACATGAAGTTAATATGCGACATGCAAATTCCAGAGCACTTGAAGTAAATAGTGGACGTGTCTGAGACATTCATTTCCTTTTCAAATCTTGATTTTTGTCGAGGTTAAATTTACACGTGATTTTTTTCCTGACATATAAAACGTATGTCACAAAGTTCCCAGATTTTAAACAGCCACACCTTTCTTTAGAGAACTTTACTCCTTCACTTCTACTTCAATGCTAATCCATTTGACTATAACACAAATACATTTTAATCGATGATAAATTGTGTCTGTGCAACCTATTTGAAAAAGTACCAATGTTTGCATTGCTTGTGTGGAAATAAGACTCGTTTAAAACAAATAACTCAGCAGTGAGACCCTTTTCAAAGTGGTTCATATTATATTTATAGTCAAATGATATTTATTCATTATCTGGACAAATGTGGCACTCCATGGGATACCTGCTTCTACTTGTAAAGCAGAAAAGGAGAGGAAATCTACCTAGAGAGATGGATATTCAAATTTTGAAAGGTCTATATTTCTAATATAGGGATAATTTATTTTCAGGTAAAGTGGAAATAGATATTTCCAAGTAAAGCTTCTGAGTAAGCAGTACTTTGAAGGAAAAGAAAGATAAATATTACTTAGTGGGTGGTCCATGGGAGAGGAGTGTGTGTGTGTGTGTGTGTGTGTGTACTACAGCAGTACGTCTGATAAAATTCTGCCATTATGCATGTATTAATTGAACCATTCTTCAAAATCCTTGGGGAGCCAAGGACTGAATTACCCAAAGGTTTTAATATCACAGGGGAGCTGCAGTGACCAGGTAGGACGGACCCTGGCAGTGGGCAGGGGGAAATACCATGGGCAGCAGGGCTTTAGCAACAGACCCTTGTGGTCTCACAGTCTTGGAGGCTGAAAGTCCAAGATCAAGCTGTCAAGGTGACTTCTCCTGAGGCTTCACTCTGCGGTTTGCAGATGAGTGCCTTCTCATTGTGTCCTTACTTGGCTTTGTCTCTGGATCCACATATCCCTGTGTATCTTCTAATAGGAAAACAGTCCTATTAGACCAGAGCCCCCCTCATATTATCTCATTGAACCTCAATTAACTGTATAACAGCTCTGTCTCCACGGACATCATACCGGGCCTCCAAATTGAGGAGGGGAGACACAATTCAGTTGGAAACAGGAAGCAAGGAATGTGCACAAGAATTTTCTATATATTCAGTGGATCTCCCAAAATTGAATGGGATTCAGGAGTGGAAGACTCTTTCAGAAACTTCTGGATCTAAACATTAGTTATCTCATCACCAAGATCAAGTGAGGAGAGTCCATATAGCATTATGAATTTTTCAATTTGAAACTACCAAGAATTGTGGAAACGGTGATCAATATAGATTTTTTTCAGTGGGACAACTTCAGGTTGGCCTGAGAGCTGAGAGGTAGTTTGTGGGTGGATATGGGATAGTGGGGACATCACATTAGCAGGAGGATGGCTAGGGTACAACAGAGGTAGACCTGAAGTCAAGCAGTGAATGATGAATTGCAGATTTTGAAGAAAACCCAGAGGACCCACAAGAAGAGGCAAGAATGACACCCAAATGGGTAGACAGGTAGAGTCTGGGAAGTCAGTCTGAAGATGCCATATTGATCAGATGCCAATAGAAACATTTGTGATTTCTGAGCATGGAGGAACTTCATTATAAGTGATCCTAGAGGAAGCTTCGTCTCATGGAGGAAAGGAAAATGGATGGCAAGATGAGTTTGTGGGGAAAAAGGACACAGGATGAAAGATTCAAGGCACGGTCAGTGCTCTTGAGACAACTGAAGCTGCGGCATGGTTACCCAGGAGTTTCAAACCTCCTTGTGTCTATTTATGATACATTTTGTTTCTAAAAAAATCCTTTCCTGAAAAGTCAGGGGAGAACATGTGCCTGCCAATAGCTACCAGCCAGTTGCTCTCCGTCTTGCTCTCGAAACAAATCTGTGAGATTCATCAGTCATTCCAGGTCCACAAGATAATTAAACAAAGGGGAAAATGCTCAAGGTCACCACATAAGTTATGAGGAATCCATACACGCTGTCAATTCTGTTTGCTCCAAACAGTGAGGTTTGGAGAGAGTTCTAGTGCTCAGACAGGAAAGCTGGTCAATATGAAAGGTCAGGCAAATTAGTAAAATGGCATATGGCAAATTAGGTTAAGGCAGGGAAGGCGTGGGAGGATGGGAAGGTCAGAAATACTATAAAGTATGGAGGACAGACACATGCGTAGGAGAAAAAGTTGAGGGAATGATGTCATGACCTCTATTGCATCCTGCCACCCATTACATCATGCTGTGCCATATTTGTCAAGACACCTTAGTTTCCAGTCCTGACTTCCATGAGTAGGATGGAAGGTCATGTTAACTTCTGTGGTTCATTACATAGGAAGTGATTCTAAGAAGAGAAAGAGAAGCATGGGAAGTAACAAGCCTGATTTGTGTTTAAAACAAGACAATAAAAAAAAACAGATGGATACTTATATTTCCTGAAAGACAGCCCCTCTGGCCTCAACTGAAGGGTCTCATGACTCCACTAATAATAGGGTTTGCAACTCTGCATATGTGCTGTAGCCACAGTAGTTTATAATCAGGAGAATCTAATTGCTTGTGAAATGGGGATGTAGCTAAGTAGCAGAGTGGTTCTCTAGCATGCATGAGGCCCTGGGTCCAATCCCCAGTACTGGAAAAAATAAAATAAATATGTGTGTGTGTGTGTGTGTGTACATACATATATGTATGTATATGTGTGTGTGTGTGTGTTTTTGCTTATTTAGAGGAGTGTTACCTACTTTCTGAGATGATGTACACTGTTTCCTTTATACTCTGTCTTTTTGGGGGAGTTTCTTATTTCAGTGAGGTTACTCTTTATGGTATATATTGGATGCATGCTTGTCACTGTGTTTGTGAATAGACAAAAGATTAAAATGTGCTATTTTAAACCCACGCTTCATTAGATAAATACACACAGCTGCACATTCTCAGGCACACACACAGTTCCTTTTTCTTCCAATGAGTCCTGCTTAAAATATATGTGGTTTTATGGTATTCTCCAGTTACTTATAGACTATCAGAAATGGTCCTTAGGAGTAACAATACATATGTTTGTTTATCTCTGCTAATGTTAAAATTTGGGGAAAATAAATTTAAAAAGAAAATAAAATTTAGACACAATAGAAAACAATACTGACATAGAATTTGTAATACTGGATCTACATATACATGAATGGTGGAGAAAATATTAATTTCAGATATATTGTTTAAGTTTTTCAAAGTTTGGCAAGCATTACACATATGTGTTTATATATATATATATATATATATATATATATATATATATATATATANNNNATGTGTTTATATATATATATATATATATATATATATATATATATATATATAGAGAGAGAGAGAGAGAGAGAGAGAGAGAGAGACAACACTACTGTTGTTTGGATACTAAATGTCCTCCAGTCATCATGAGTTACAGGTCGCCCGGCCTGTAGTGCTAATGAGAGATGGTGAAACCTTTAGGACCTTTAGGAGGTGGAGCGCTGTGGAAGGAAGTTTGGTCCTTGAAGGGGATTTTGGGAACCCTGGCCTTTCTCTTCTTTGCCTTTTGGACTCTGTAAAGTGAACAGGCACCCACCATGATGTACTGTGCCACCACAGGCCCAAAGCAACAGGGCTAAGTGATCATCGAGGGAAACCTCAGAAGTCATGAGCCAGAATGAACTTTTCCTCCTTAAATTGATTCATCTTAGCTACTTGGCCCTAGTGAGAGAAAGCTGACACAATAGCAACTGTGCTTATTGAGGGCCTTTACTTTAGCTTTGGCCAAATCTTTACCTGTAAGGATTGGATCACATGAGAAGCTTTGGAGAAGGATATTTTTGAACTAAGATTTGAAGGTAAGAAAGTGTTCATGGATCAATATTCAAGGTAGCCTTCAGCGGGGTGTGGTGCCGCACACCTGTAATCCCAGATGGCTGAGACAGGAGGATCCTGAGCTCAAAGGTAGCCTCAGCAACAGCAACTCAGTGAGACCCTGTCTCTAAATAAAATACAAAATAGGGATAGGGATGTTGCTCAGGGGTCCAGTGCCCTTGAGTTCAATACCTGGTACTCCCCCGTCCCCCCAAAAAAGGTAGCCTTCTTAAAGAAAAAAAAAATTCAGGTGATCTCATTTTAATATGAAAACTGATGTTACTGAAGACTAAAAATCAAACAAAAAAAAAGTTGAGTTGGAGGATTAAAAAAAGAGAATAACAATTAGATAACAAATAAGCTTAGTGATGATGTAAGATCCAGAAACATGGCAGCCAACAGAAAAAGGAAGTAATGCCCATTGCATAGATATCTTTGGAGATCATGTAATACCAGTTATTTGTTAAGTCAACAAAATCCAAATATGAACCCTAATCAACCCATTCATCCATTATAGCTGTGTGACCTGGAGGAAAGAAGATAGGTTCTAGAATTAGACAATGGCCATCTACACACTGACTTTGCTTTCAGTTCTTTAGTCTCTGTTTCCATTAATTACTTTTTGTTCCAGTTTTTTAAGTGCTCTGCAACTCCATTTCCTTATCTATAAAATGGAGCAATGATAGTGTGACTATGAGAATAACATTAATTAACATTTAAGATAAAATTAAAACGCTGCTTTAATCTAGCTAAACATTTTGGTATTAATTCAAATTGTAGCATTCATATTATGCATTAAAATTTTATATGTTCAATCTATAATATGAAAATAAATAATTCTTATTAATTTAAGAAAAATACACTTATATCTTAATTAAAATTAATTCAAACTACAGCATCCCAATGTAGATAGTCTTTGTAATTATTGAAAAATCAATAATTAATATCCTTATTTGAAGTTAATCCTTTAAAAAATTAGTTATTAAAATTATCATTTATCGTGTGTATTGTACTTTGGACAAGAAGGTAGTCAAAGATTAGTATATCTCATTCTTTCAATGAATATTTTGAGAAACAATCTGAAGAATCCCAAATTTGGGGGCAAAATTTAGAAGATAGCCTATGACTTTTAGAGTGTTACATGATACCCTAGTGTCCTTCTCTATGGAAATAATTCATAAAATAAGAAGCTTTTAACTAGTCTTTTGGAGAAAAATGTTTTAACAGGTCATTTGAGAAATGAATGATTTTTAAGGAAATACAGTCACAATTTAGAATTCACTTGGTCAAATCTAATATATCCTTCAATAAATACTTATCAGTGCCTAACACTGGATACTTATATCATTATTCACTTTGGGTGATATGTTAAATATGGGGACATTATGAACCAACTTCGGCCGGACACGGTGGTGAATTTCAGTAATCCCAGGGGGTCTGGACACTGAGTCAAGAGGACAGGGAGTTCAAAGCCAGCCTCAGCAATTTAGTGAGGCCCTAAGTAATTCAGTGAGACCCTGTCTCTAAATAAAATACAAAAAAAGGGCTAGGGATGTGTGGCTCAGGGATTAAGTGCCCCGAATCACTCGCCAGTACCAAAAAAAAAAAAAAAATA
>NW_026000022.1:2724021-2782671 GCF_001458135.2 Marmota marmota marmota
CAAAAAAAAAAAAAAAATCAACTTTACTTTAGTGTAATAACTAACTTACACTTCGGTATACAAAAAATAGTTTATTCATGGAAGTTCAGAAAGAAATATATCTTATAGAAAAAGATTAGGAAGCTTCCGCAAAGGGTGGCAATCTTCTTAAACTTCCACAGATGTTAATTTTGTAACAAAATATTTAAATATAGCATTTACATGTGGCATTCACTTTCAAATTTTCATACTTTCTTTTCTGAGTTATGGGAAATTTGCTTTTTAAATTCTAATGGTTAAATGACTAATTGAAAAATAGTATAATGCATTTAAAAAATTTTTTTTTAGTTGTTGATGGATCTTTATTTTATTTATTTGTATGTGGTGCTGAGAATCGAACCCAGTGCCTCACGCATGCCACGCAAGCACGCTACCACTGAGCCACAGCCCCAGTATAATACATTTTTAAATACAAGAAATCTACAAATATACAGTCCAAACTCTAATGAACTAAACCATTTGAGCTTTTCTCTTTTACAACATGTTATATCCAATTAATGAGGCAAATAGAAAAGATCTACTCATTGCTGCTATTGTCTTA
The DNA here is from genome assembly GCF_001458135.2 of Marmota marmota marmota. NCBI lineage: Eukaryota > Metazoa > Chordata > Mammalia > Rodentia > Sciuridae > Marmota > Marmota marmota. Next base: position 2,724,602 of record NW_026000022.1, read on the forward strand.
TCATAAAATCAAAGGTTATTTACAAATTGATCCTAATTGTTTCTCAGTTTTCTAATTTGCTGGGCTGGTCACCAATCATAGGACCACAGATATTTTTAGACAAAAAAGACCAGAGAATTTGTCTCATAACACTTATTTAATCTCCCCCTGAAACTTGGGATGACATTAACTTCTTTGTATTTGCATTAACGATCTGAAACAGTTGCTGTGGATTGAACATGTCCTCTATTATTAGAATTACATTAAGCAAATTATAGTTATCTCAGTGTTGGCAGATGAGATTTTCTAGCATTATGAAATACTGCAAGTTTACCTAACTAGACCATAGGTTTAATATTTGATATTTAAATTTGGACCACTCATATTACATAAATTATTATTCAAACTTTATGAATCCACCTACTATGTGCTAGGGCTAGGGATGTGGCTTCTATCTATACTAGGGATAGAAAATGAATGCTATACAGCCTAATTTTCAAGCAGAATATAATTGGATGGTGAATATGGACACAGAGTGACAATACTACAATAGCATGCAATCATAGGACATGCACAGGGGACCTCAGCATTCATAACACTCGTTCATGACACTCATTCATGACACTTACTGTGTCAAACTCTGCTTTAAGCCCTCCGTACATAGTGATTAGTTCCATCTTCCAGGTATCCCATAAGACAGGTACTGCTTTTACTTTCATTGTGTTTAGAGGCAAAGAAAGGTTAAAAAAAAAAAAAAACTGCTCAAAAATCTTTGGTCAGAAAGATCAAAATTGGCAGAGACAGGCAGTATTCAAACTTAACAAGTCTTGCTCAAGATATTGTCTAGAAAAGCTGGAGGATATCTCAGCTAACCAGGGTGAGTTCTTAAATAGGAGTAGCAGATGCACCAGGGAGCCTGGCAGAATATAGACTTTGGAACCTAGCCGCAGGTGTGGGCAGAGGATAACGATTCAGTGTTGTTGAAGAGCCATGCAATGGTGGGGTGGGATTTTGATGATGACCATGACACCAGTGGGAAGGGTGGGGCTTGGGCTGCCATGCCAGTGTCTTTGCACCCAAAGGTCGGGAATTCCCAAGTTGGGCTCACAGGTTGTTGTCTGATACACGGGGCTCCATAATCAAATTACCTTAAGGAACTCTGCTATACATGTTTTAAATGGGGTTCTTTTTAGCACCATGATAGTCTTCAAAATACTAACATTTATTATAAGTATCTAAGAGAAAGATACACCTTTAATTCTTATGACTTGGTTTTAGACAGCCGAATCATTGTATTGCACAGTGTCTCATGTCTCTGGGGACTGTAACTGCACTGTTGTCCTTCAACCTCCATTGTGAACAGATGCTGCAGGCTATGGGGGCAGGTTTAGTGAACTAAGCCAGGGAAGGAGATAGTCAGGTGGGCATGCCTGGTGACCTTCGGGAACCTGTGTGGAATTTGGATTTCAGGAAGACAAAAGGGAAAATGTAGCATCGACTAAGAACTGTGTCCATGCTAAGCAATATTGTTGGTACATTTGTGTCTCCTTTTTAAAAAATGTTTTATTTCCCCTTCCTAGAGCTGGAATAGCATTATTTTGTGTTGAGGGTTCATGGGTTTTTTATGTTTTGTTTTTTGACATAGAGGATCTTGAAGACCAACATTTCTTCAAGATTTAAAAGAACAAATTACAATGATAGAAGGAAGACAGTGAATTGATACCTTGGAAATGTAGAAAGTGAATAACACATACATCACCAACTGCTCTGTAGAATGGCTGTGGGATCTGCCATGGCTTAGGATAAACCCAATTTGCATAGCACTTATAAAAGCTCTATTTATTTACATTTCTAAAATTTGAAATATCAGAGTTATGTTAAATTTGTAGAGCCCTTGACTCGGTTTTGAACGTAGTATTTTTCAGGGCACTGGAGAAAATTAAAGACAAATAACACAAGGAACTAAGTGTTAGAGTTAGGAAACTGTGGCTTTATCTGTGGATGCTAATATTGTGAAATATTGTCAATTCAAACTTTAACTCAGTTCTTGAGAGTAAGAACAATGGTATCCAGGGTTTTTGTTGTTGTCGTTGTTGCTGCTGTTGTTGTCTTGTTGTTTTTGTATGTATCACTGAAGGAGGTACGACTTTTTTAGCCAGTGTACATGAGGGAGGGAAATGACAAAATATTTATTTCAGCAAAAGTGTTTGTACTCTTATATAGAGCAGACATAAAGCATTCCAGACTTCATATATAAAACATTGAGAAATTAGTTTTCCTTCATTTTATCCTTTTTAAAAAAAAATTTCCTAGGAAGGTTTAACATTATGTTAAACATTATGCTGCTATTCATTTTTTACTGAAGCAGGTAGTTTATTTCAACAGTTTGGAAAGATTCTCTTCTACCGTCAGTTTTGGCTTTAGGCGTTTTAAAATTAATAGACTGGGTTAAGTGAAGGGCACATTTGCAGTCTGTATTGGGTAAAAGTGAACATAAACATGCTGCTATCAAATGACTATGAGAAAACATTTATGAAGAGATGAAATTTTTTAAAAATTCTGAGATAATAATGTAATTGGATTGAAGCTGAGAAAATGTACACAGGCTCTTTGTCACAGTCCCTCACAGGTTTTATGCTATTTTTATTTTATGTTGTTTTAATTTATTCTTGGACTCACTCTGGGCAAAGCCCACTCTGCTTCATGGCTCTCAGCAACGCCATTCAGGGAAAGCCACTCCAGTTGGAGAGGGCTCCCAGTGGCTCATATTAATTTGTGTGTGAGAGCATAAATGCTTCTGGTAGATATTATCCGGGAACAATTATTTTGACAACTTTTTAGAAAATGCTAGTTGTAGTGGGAAATTGATTTGAACCACAAAAAGAATAAAGAGCACCGTCTAGCAACAGGAATTCTGACAGGTGAGACCACACAGATTTTTTTTTTAATTATGCTAGCTGAATAATTTAAAGAATTAAATGCTATAAACACTGTATCTTCAAACCACACATTATAAATATATATAAGATTTATGTTTTTAAATATATATATATATATATATATATTTAATATATATTAAAAATATGTATTTAGGCTAAGGCTGTAGCTCAGTGGCAGAGTGCTGGCCTAGCATGTGTGAGGCATTGGGCTTGATCCTTAGTCATTCTGTCCATCTACAACTACAAAAAAATTTTTAAAAATATATACTTTATACATAATATACTTAATCTATAATATATTAATACAATATATAAATATATATTATACATAAAATATATAAATATTATATGAATATATATTATATATTGAATACATTGTTTTATATATTTTATATATAAATATATATCTTATTTGTATATTTTATATATGTAAATATATATGCATAATTATATATTTAATATATATAAAATACAATTATTTTTATATACAGCATTTATGTTTTTAAATATATGTATATTATATATATATGTATATATATATATATATATGTATATATATATATATATATATATATATATATATATATATATATACACACACACATATATACTATATATAGACAGAGACTTGAAAGAGCAAACATAAGTCCCCAAACCTATGTTAGTGGGAAGTATTGCATTTATTTGTTCTGCTTGCTTCTCAAAACATGCAGAGAAAGATACATAACTGATTTCATTATAAGCAGGACCCCCTTCCTGGGCCTTGTAAAATCAATGAAATCACATATGGTCCTGTGCTCGGAAGGGACCCCTTCCATGGGTTTAATGCTCTGCAGAGACCATTTCAAAATTCTTTATAATTTTGTCTTTGAATGAGACAATGGAGCATGCTTTGGGAGCTTGGGGCCTCCACTCAGGTGTGGTTCCACCTCTCAACACCTGCCTATCTCCTTGACCCCAGCCAGTGACCTCATTGCCTTGTGACCCAACACGGGTAAGGGCACCTGGAGGGTGGGTCCCCAAGCAGCTGTGAGAGGCTGCTCTCATCCTGAAAGTGTCCCTGTGTTCAAGAAATGTGGCTTGGAATACTAATTAAAAACAACAACAACAACAAAAGTCACCACTACAGGTTTAGAAAGAAGCCAGAGAGGAAGGAAAACATCCTTTTCCTTTTCCTTTCTTTTTTTTTTTTTTTTTTAAACAAAGGGTCCTGCATTTTCATTCTGTATTTGGCCCTAGGAATTATGTAGATGACCCTGATTTCGGCAGAGTACTGTTTGTGTGAACAAATTGTGTTGGTATTAGAGAGGGATCTAATAATGCCCACCCACTCTCAGGTATTCATGGTCAATGAGAGATCCTTGGTGACTCTGTCAACCATGGTCTGACTTGAGTGGTTGGTTGTTACCTGGGGGATGGGAAAGAAAGAAGTGTGTTAGGCACGATGACTCTCAGTTAGTGGTTGCAGTTTTTCTATAGCCACAGGGTCCCCTCAGCCACAGGTGATAAAACAAGGCAGTGAATATTTTCTTGACGGTATCCTGGGGCTTGGGCTCTCTGGGTTTCCCCACAATGATGATGTACACAGTAGATGGCAGTGCTTCTTTCTCTACATATTGAGTGAGATGTCTTCAGTTCAATAAGGAAAAATGGTTTTCCTTTGTTTCCTTCTTAACCCAGCAGGAGACTTCAGGGTTCAGTACATGGGACTGCCTAGGACAAGCTTCTGACCCTGCTCAACTTCTTGGCTCTCTCTGGATTCCGCTAGTTCCTGAACACAGGTCCTCCATCTTTGCATACTTGTCCATTTTCCTACTACAACTCTCTTTGCCCTGTATCTTCTAACACTTTCTGGTCAACCTATTCGGGGGGGCTAATCCTTACAGTGCTCTTTTACACTGCCAACTCTCAGTTGCATCTTTTTGCTGTCTGTTTGGAGCCAGCACCAGTATTTCAATGGCCTCTCTTTCTTTGCTGATTGGAGGTATAATGAGCATAATGTCTGATGCTATCACTCTTTACTACATGTCATAGTGTGTCAAAAGTGTAGCACTTTATATGTGAGCTACTTAGTTATCAAAGTTTTTGTTTTTTTTTTTTCGTCCAAAGAAAAAGAGACACGAGGTATTCCTAGAATTATGGAGTTCTGTGTCCTAAGTTTTCTGAAAGGAGGAAGTTCACCAAGCCATTTTTAATGATCGATGACTTTGTTAATGTCAACAGTTACTAATTAAATTATTCAATGCCACTTCTCGGAAGCCCAAATAACCATAGCTATACTGTTCTGCTCTCTGCATTTCCATATTTTTTTTTCCTTGAGCCATACAGCCCAGATAGGCAGAGGGCAAGTCTTGACTTCCCCATATAATTCTTATATATTGAATGAAAAATAAAGACTCCTGCCTCCAGGCTTGAATACACTTCAATTCAGGGATCTGCAAGAAGACTAGGTTATCCAAAACTTAAATTCTGAGCAAATTTGACAACATCATGTTTCTTGAACTATTGTATTGGGAGGAAAACAAAAATAATTAAGAAGCCTCACTTCCTTCCAACCCTCACTTCCTCATCTTCCCCATTCTTCACCATGGACACAGAATGTAAAGGCAGGACAAAAATCCTAATTCTGGAAGCCTTGGTTTTGATTTTATTTTTTTAATCTAGGGGTATCTTTACCTGAAACTGAAAAATTGTCTGTGATCTTCCATGCAGTTTAGTGAGTTGTTATTGATGTCTTGAGATTCCCATGCGGAAAACAGAGCAGAGGCCAGGCATAGAGGAGGATCCTGAGGATGTGCGAAGCCTCTCATAATTAGCCCCAGACCCTGTATTGGACAATATAGACAAACATTTACAGAAGTATTCTTAAACTTGCCTGATTTACTTGCATATTTTACGCCTTATGAAAATTATGCATAATTTAATGGAAACATATTCCAAGGAGTAAAAATACTTTCCAGAAAATTCATCTTGTCTTACTTCTTATCGCCAGAAGACTACAAATTAAAACATCTTGCACAATACCTGTGACTTGTTCAAACATTTTAGATCTTGAAAGCCTGGTAATTATACCTTTGGTTTGAAATCTGAATATATCCGTAGCATAGAATACCCACTCCCTTTATAGGTTGCTGGCAGGATTTGTTTTTCACTTTGGGAGCAATCTATTCTTTGTAGAATATTCCCACACATGTCTGTGTCTATTTCTCAGAGCGGTGCCACAAAGGATATGACCCTTTTGCTCCCAGTAACCTTTCATGGTGCTGAATCGGCCTTGGACATTGGTGCCAGTCAGCACGATTTGATTTGCTATGGTAAGAATAAGATTATATCTAACAGACGATGTCATTTCCAGGTTCAATAGGCACAGATTTAAAACTAGTCCTCTCTTTGACCCTCTGGATTCTCTTGAACTCTTGCACCTTCTTTGACAGTGTTTGTGAATGACTGAATTCATGAAAATTCAAGGTTATTTTAATGATAATGGCACTGCCATGGACAAAGGAAGAAGGCAGGCCTGGGCTCCCCAGGCCAGGGTGTTCCTTCCCCAGAGCAGACTTCCGTCCTGGCAGACGGACTGCAGAGTGAATTCCTGTGGACGGTCAAAGGCTGAGAGCAGTTGTGTGTCTATGCTGCTGCTACTGATCTGTGAACATGACATGCCTGAGAATATCCCATCGCCATGGCAACAACAAACATGGGGCTAAATTCCATTAGCGGCAGTGACTCAGTGAGTCAAACAGATAATGTGCTGGGCCTGGCCAACTGCCCACAAAAGCTTATGTGAAAGTTGTGATGAATTAACTTCAGCTTGTTATGGCCGCATTGGTATAAATTCTCTTTTGCTGACTTACGTCCTTGTATTTATGGTATTTCTTAAATAAACACTTAAAAGTCCTGTGGTTCACTCCCAGGAAGGCCTAGTTGCCTAGTTGGGGCTTCATTTCTGCTGTTTCGAAACACCCAAGATTCTCACAGCTGCATCTTCTATTATTTTTTCCATTTTTCTAGGTTATTTTTTCTTAACGTTTTTCCATTTACCAATTAGTGACAGGGAGTTGAGAAATGTATATCATGTTTCTCATCAAATTATTTTTCTATGAAATCTATAGAATAAGTTTAAAACTGATAACTTTCTTGACGGAGATCAGTGCTGCCAAGATTTTTAAGAGAGCCCTTGGTCAAAAGGAGAAAAAAGTTAAGCTCTTTGATATAGTCAGTGTAATTGGAAGGCCATCAGTTCGAGGTAAGATGAAAGAATGTAGACATTTTCAGAATTACTTTGAGTATATGCCGTTAATAGCTTTAAATTATATATGATGTACCTACCTCATAATATCTTAAATTTAAAAGGGTTATGATCCTTCTTCAAAGAAAAATCTGATTGATAGAGTAAATGGCTTGCCTTCTTTTATACGACTGGTTAGTGAAAGGGGGAAAAATTAAAGGGTGTTAGGTGTTGGGGTGCAGTTCAAGAACACAGTGCTTCTGCAAAGCCCTGAGTTCCATCCCTAGCTCTGAAACAGAAAAATAATGGAAGGAAATGCAATTCAATTCACAAGAACATATCAACTTGCCTTTTCTATTGGAGATCTGGGAGTCTCCTGCCCTTGGCCCTGCTTCTGTTTCTAGAATACAAGTGCTCCTCCTAGTGTCCTCTGGAACAACCATATGAAGTGTGACCCTGGGGTGGAGTGGAGAAGATGACGGACATGGGGGTCATTATTGACCAGATGAGAAATTGAGATATTCAGTTCCCACCTCAAAAGAAAAAAAAAAAAGACTAATATAGCTGATGAAACACAGTGAGCATCTATTTAAAAAATTTAGACACAAAAATAAGCCAAGCCTACTAGCTGGCTTAACTTTCCCAGAATAGAGAATAAAAAATATAAAATATGAGAATTTTCATAATTATGAGCATACCTATCCCTGTTTTTCTCCAGGAAATATTTAATGAACAAAATAAAATCACACATATTTTTCCTCTTATACCTTTAAAGATATATTTTATATTTGCCTGTATTTTTAACTAACCAAACAATAGAGATGATAATCTGATGGGAGATTTCATGCTTTAAAATCTGTTCTCTCCATCCCACACCAATAGATCTTCCTTTTGGATTACTTACTATTTTTTTTTTTTTTGGTGTGTTTTGACTATACATAATAGTAGGATTCATTGTACCATTTTTGTATATGAACATAACATAATTTCATTTTGTGTGGTGTATGTGTGTGTGTGTGTGTTTGCGAGCACGCGCGCGTGCCCGCATATGTGTGTATTTGTCCCCGATCAAGTGTGAGTTATGGAAAGAAGTCAATTTGATGACACTGAGCAACACCCTGCACTACCCAGTATGTGTTTTGAACAATAGCCATGAGAGAGGAGGGTTGGGCTCTTGAGGGCCCAGTCTATAAATGGATAGAGGGACTAGGGCCTGGGGGTGCTTTTAAGCAGAACCGAGATAGGGTGAAATAGTATTTGAAGGCAATCTGAAATAGACATTAAAATCATAGTACTTTAAACTGGTTAGAGGAAGCCCATCTAAGGCAGTTAGATGGTTAAATATGCATTTAAATGAAAATAAAGCAGCTTTATATTCAAGCCCTTTGTATTATTTTAAAATAGGAGAAAACTTTTCCCCATAGACATTGTTACAGAATGTTAGGTAATAAGGGGTTAAAAGTTTCTTACAGTTAGCACACACTTTTTTTTTTTCTTTTAATGAGAATGAGTACGAATTGCTCTAAGGACTTCGAAAACAGTTTGTCCTTTAAGATATTTCAAGCTTCCCCTTCCTTTGAACTTTGATTTTTTTTAAAAAGAGTTAGAAGGTAAACCTAAGCTAAAACTTCTTTCTCATGCATTTTAAATTCCAAACTATACATAATTTTAATTGTTGAGACATCTATGCTCAAAATAATCAATACTCATTAAATGCAAAAGCCTTCATTTACAACCCAAGATCAATTGTACATTTCCCAGTTTTTCTGGAGCCCTAAGACCCTGCTGGTAGGTGCTGTTTTCAGGCAAGTCTCTAGGTGACTAAGGCAAATCGTCTTCAATAGAGTATCTCTAATATGTTGTGAGCCTCAGCCTTTTAATTTCTTTGGTTGGAGTTTTAGAGGTGAGCAGGGTGAACTCCTTGCCATCTCCAATTTGCTCCCGGTCTCCATGTGCATGCCCGCCTCCTATCAGCATTGCAATAACTCTGATGGGTCAAGATGCAGGACACCTCTGCCCTATCTGACTGCAAGGCACTGGTGTTTTCAGCTTTCCCTCAACTCTCTTATGCACTTCTGTTACTTTTTATTATTTTCAGCCTCTCTGATATATCCCAGGCTGCCCTCATATCAGTCTCAATGTCAACACATGCACCAGGTGACAGTATTATCAGCAAGTTCAGCATCAGCACCCCTCCTGCTGCCCCACCATTGTGTCAGCATCTGACCCTGCACTGGTTCACAGCATTATTTTAAATTCTAATTCGTTTATTTCATGCTGGGAATGTAGTGATGTTTAGAGAGAAGATGATCTGCTCAGGACAGAAAAGAGAAGCAGACAGCCTTTCATTTTGTGTGGATTAGATAAACCACAGAGGAAGCTAAAGTGTGGAACCCTTGTTCTCCAAAGGGGCTACATGCATACTCTGTTCTTTCTCTTGGCTTCCTCTGGAACATTAGGCCACATCTTTTCTCAGGAGTTATGTTTGTATCTTGAATTCACATAGAACTTTGAAACTCTACATGAACTTGTGCTTTAGAACCACCAAAAAGTTGTTCATAAAATACAAGTGTTATAAATCCTATAGCGCCACGCCTCTGATGGACTGGGACCCACCTCCTGGTCCTTCCTGCCCATATTTGAGACTGAAACTATTGTGTGCTTAGATTATCCACCATAGATGTGACCGAATTCTGAATGGGTAACCTGAAAAAGTCTTAAGAAAATTCTTCTAGTAAACTAATAAGGAGCACACAAATTTTTGACACCTTATTACAAGATGTCTGTTACTTAGCCACAGGGTCTAATGCCCTTCTGGACCAAACTGAAATATTTCTATTCCCTATTGTTCTGCCTCACCTTCTATCACCTCCTCATGGCTTCTCATCTCACTTTCAGACAATCCTGCCATTGGGTTTTCAACAGTACTCATAAAAATTAGTAAAGAAGGAAGCAAATTCCCTTGCTACTTCATGTTTGTGAGCAGAAGGGTCTGCTACATCCACACTCTGGGTCCTGTCCTTCATTTTTTTGTTCAGCTATATTGATAGATAGTCTCTGATCAACAACATAATGTCTCTCACAGTTCCAGGGATGGGAATGTTCGAATCCAAGCATCAGCAGACAGAGTCTATGACAGCTGTATATGTGCTTGTTACAAAGTGAAGATATGAAAGATTTTCCATGTCCCAGAACTAAATGTGTTGTTTACTCAGAAGACATCAATCCATCAGTGTAAAACAACAACAACAACAACAAAATTGGATAACGAGGAATCTAATTGCATTTTCCTATACTAGTTAGTCTTTTTAAAGAAATGAAAGTCCAAAAGTCAAAGATAACAAAGTCAACATATTCAAAATCACAATTGAAAATAAATTGTAGAAAAAGCTGCTCATAAAGATTAGAGCATCCTAACCAACAACTGGTATAAGTAGTCTGAGAAATGTTTTAGTCCATTTACTTAAATAATTTCAATTTACTGGACCTTACTTGATAAACATTTAAGGCAGTCACTTTTAAAAATTAAAAAGCATTCACTACACCTCAGACCCTGAGAATGCATCATAAATCAGAAATGCATTGAATATACCTCACCTACAGAACATCACAGGGGGCTTTTGCCCCAGAAGCATGTCATCTAATGGAAGAGGCTGGTAAAAAAAAAAAAAAAAAAAATACAGGTCATTGAAATTCAGTGAAGCAGGTGCTGGGGGAGCACCAAGGATGCAGTTGCCAACATGCAGGGACAAGGGTCAGGCAGGGTGACAGCACAGGCAAATGCCTAGGATTAGCAGTGCTCTAGCAAGCCAGGTGGCCAGGTCTGGCCAGAGAAGAACATGCAAACTGGGGATGGTGAATTGAGACTGGAAACCTGCTGAGAAATTGTTCTTTTATTCTGAAAGACCTTGAGCATGGGAGAAACAGGATCCCATTTGCATTTTACAAAGGGCATTGTGGCAGAAATGTGAAAGATAAACCAAAGCCAGGAGAGACTGGAGATAGAGGAAGCAAGAGATAATGAGAGGGTGAACTTGGATGGAGGTGCTTCAGAGAACTTTCTCAAACTGGCATCTGATCTCTTTAATCAATCTCTCCCATATACACACATGCATACACACTGCTCATTTGCAGAATGTTTTATCTCTCACCAGTCATCTCCTTTAACAGAATATTATTTGGAAGTATGGTGTGGCACACAGATTATATTTTATAAAACATGGCTTTGTCACTTCTACTGAATTACATGTTTTATGTCCAAAGCTGTGTTTGGAGAAATCTATAATATTATTGCAATCTTAAAAAATAATAATTTGGATTAAGAGATTAAGTAATATTCTAATATTTAAATTAAGAAACAGACCAGGGCAAATGAGCAGAAGGATAATTAAAAATCCATACCACAGATCATGACTCATGTTTGGATACTAAGTTGCCACAAGTGAGAAGTACAGGCTTATGTAATATCTACCCGAGGGACTGCTGATCTACTTGAGGGACTAGAAAATGGCGAAAGTGCTGACAGATTTAAATAGCACAGGGTTTTGGGAGACCGCTCAGCATCCAGATGCACGGTAACCCCTTTGCATGCCCCGGTTTACATCAAGCATGCCATCACCATATCAATGCACTGCCTTTGCCACCTGTCAAATCTAACCCAAAGAAATGAGAGCTCCGAGTTCAGGGGTGTGAATTCGAGGAAGAAATTAAACCAAGGTAATTTTAAGTTGCCTCCTTCAGAGATTACCATCACGACTCTATAATAAACAGTCACCACCAGATCACTCATCATCAGAAGCCTGGTGTGGAACAGGCAGAGAAATGTGGTGCTCAGTTACCACACTGAGGGCTTGGTATTAAAGTCAACCATAGATGTGCACCCAGGAGAAGTGTTTTAAATGTTGGGTCACATTTCCACCTTGTGAATACCAGCCATGGTTATTAACAAAATAGACAATCACCCTACCTATGATGGTTCAGCTTGGAATGGTTTGACTATAATGGTGTAGAAGCCACAGCATTCAGTAGAAACCATCCTGGGATTTTGAATTGGGACCTTTACCAGGCTTGCACTGTGCAGTACCATAGTGACTTATAATGCTGGGCAGGGGAATTAGGCTGCAGCTCCACTTAACCCTGTGATCAGGAGGACAAACAACCTGAACTCTACATTGTACTATGTTGCTAAGCTATGATGCTCAGTGAGTTAGGTGCAGGGAATGCATTCTGATTTACAATAAATTCAACTCAGAATGGGTTTATAAGTATGTAGCACCATATTCAGTCAAGGCATATCTGTAGTGTGTCAGACTTGCTGTTAAGTCATTTAAATGGACGGACATCTGAATGGTTCAGCCTTTCCAAGGATACTAAGCTGTTCTTTTTGGATAAAAGAAGTTATGTGATAAAGTGATTTTTCAAAGACATAACATTGTTCTTAGTGAAAGAATGTATTAGTAGACCTGCTTTATCAGTGGCATCCCACAAGCTATAAGATGTGCTCCCCTGAATAGTTGCCTTTAATAAAATAAGAGAGGACTAGGGGTATTGCACAGTGGTAGAGTGCTTGCCTAGCATGGGTGAAACCAGGGATTCCTTCCCCAGGACCACAAAAATCAATCAATCAATCACATATAAACAAATTAGGAAATGTGCATATGATTACCTGGAAAGTATTTAGAAACAACCTAGAGAATTTCTACAAAGTTGTTTGGTGTAAGATTCTGTGTCCAGGTCAATTTATTTTTTCCACTTACACCCCTCACATTTGAACATGTACCTGCTTTAATAATAAATGCTGCACCGTCAACCTGCTACTTTTCCCTTGTAATTTTTATACTTGAACATGACAGTGAGGTTTCTAACATAATTTAAAAATAATAAAAATTTTAAAACTAAATGTTATGTATTTTATAGCTAAAAAAATTCTATTCCTGACTGGACAGATTTTCTTTTTATTTCTTTATATGCTTGGGTTCATCTCAAATAAAAGACACTTTGATGGAAAACATAGTTCAAATCATCAAGTTTGTTTAAGAAAGTGAGAGAGTTCAGTTCTAAAGTTAGTGTTAAAGATCACTGCAGTGTTCATTTTGCCTGAGGATTCAGCCTAGTAAAGGTCTCACATGGCATAGAAATAGTAAGGCAAGAGATTTCATGTCCCTTATTAAAAATGGCATGATGGCAGTGATCACTAAGTTATGTGTTTACTACAAAGTAATGTGGAAATTGAGTTCGGGTTAACATTTCCATGTATCATTATTAAATGATGCTAAACAAATCACCAATAATTGTGAAGAAATATTTTACAGATATGTTAATAGTATTTAAAGATTTTATAGTGTTGTTTATAAATGAATATGTAAGAATTTTTGGACAAAAATATTTATTGTGTCTGTATAAGCATAAATTATGTTGCTACTTCAACAGAAAAAAAATTCAATACAAGCTATAGTATTTTGTAATTTATTTTTAAGATAGGCAAATGAAAAATGTCAAGAGATCAAATACATTAAGGCAAAAATTGTTCTCAAGTTGATTTTTGTATATAAAATTGTTACAGAACTTTAGAGCAGAAATATTTTAAAGACAAATATAATTAGGATATATTTTGATTTAAATATTTAATGAAACAACTATCTTACTAAACTAACAACTTATTTTAAAATCACAGATCCATAAAAACTCTTATGCTTTTCATCTTAATTGAATAATTCATTGGTTATAATTATTTTATACAAGTTTTGATTAGCATTTTAGAAGAATACTAATTCTTTAAGAATTATACTTCATTTTATAATCATTTTACCGCAGGCATATTAATATTTTGGATTATTTTGGTTATCTATGAAGACAAGATGTTTGTCAGCACCATTATTTGTAATTATTATATTGAAAACCCCTGACTTAACCTAATCAGAAGTTATTTCCTTCTCCAATAGACATCCGTGTTTATGGCATTTACAGTTAATGAGGCTGAAATTCACATGAGGAAAGGGAGCGTGCTGTGTATGCACAGTCCTCTCACACGCACACAAACTCCCATGCTCACACACACACACACACACATGCACACGCACACTCTATCAAGTATATTTTCTTATTTGCTTCATAATTTTTCATCATTCATGTGTGGCCATCCTTCTACATTTTCCATCCCTAGATAAACCATCCAATGCAACCATCAGATGGCAAAAATTTTGGCTCAGTTATATTTCATAGCATATTTTAACTTGAATAGACTTTTATTTTGCTGTTAAAACATCAGTAGAAAGGGACTCCCATTTTCCACATCTTTAATGTTATGTAGTATCTAAAGAAGGAATGGACTTATAATAAATGCACATTATGAACTTTAGTGATCAAATGCATTTTGAACATGAAAGGGTGACAGTTTTTTTTTTTTTAGGGTAATGATAGAAACACAATGATGAAAAACAAACAAACAGAAATACTCAAGTAATTTAAGAACTCCTGGAGAAAATGACAATCAATCATGAAATAATAAAGCAGTTCAATAAAGAACCACCACAACAACAACAACAACAAAAAAATGGGACATTGCCAGATCCCACGGGAGCAGCTCCTGACTCAGAATTGGAGGATTTTTGAAGGGCTCCCAGGAGGTGGTGGCTTCTAAGGTAAACAGGATAGATGAGAAATATCCAAGTGCAGAGAGACAGGGAAGCTAAAAGATGTCAGAAAGTGAAAAGTCTACAACAAAGTGTGTCCTTCAGGAAATAATAGAAATTTGGTGATGTTGCTTTACTTGCTCTTGCTGGGGATGGTGGTGTGTGCCTGTAACTTCAGTAAATTGGAAGGCTAAGGAAGGAGGATTGCAAGTTGGAGGCCATCCTGGGCAACTTAGTGAGACTCTGCCTTAAAGTAAAAAAGAAAGAAGACTGGGATGTGGCTCAGCGGTCAAGCACCCCTGGGTTCAATCCCAAGTATGACAAATACATCAATAATTAAACAAATGAGTAAATAATGATGTGAAGATAAATGTTACAATAATAATAATAATGATTCACCCTAATATCTGTAGATTTGGAAAAACAGTACCTCAATAATCTGCATGAAGTTTTGCCTAGTCTCCATCTGGCTACATTAACCCTGCCGGCTTACCTATGGATGGAGTTCCCAGCCTCAGTGGGAGAGCAGATGAGGTTGAGTGGATGAGGATCTAAAGGGAAAGAGATGGAGGAAAGAAATAAAAATGAATATTTCCAAGTGATTTCCCCATGCACACGCTGCCTACCTGGGTAGACTTCTAAGTGGGGGAAAAGCAGTTTGGGAAACATGGATTACAACCGGTTGTTCCTGACCTCTCCTCGCAGGGGTGCATTTGCTTCCTTGGAGTTTAGAATCTATCTTTTTGCTTTAGACATCAGGCCTGGAGTACCCACTGCTTTCCACAGGCCCTTCTGCAGCTCAGCCCACACCTCACGGTTCCCCTGAGACCACACCCCTTCAGAGGGAGAATCCCAGGTCCTGGGTGTGTTGAGGTCTAGGAGGCCTCTGAGGCTTGCCACAAGCTTTTGGCTGGAACCAGGGGGAAAAAGCAGCTGTGATATGAAACTGGATCAGCTATGGGACCAGAGGGTAAGACACGAGGGGCTTCCCTGCCGAGGGGACTGAACAAAAGGGGAAGGAGGTTGAGGGACTTCCTTTAAAACTGAGCATTGTGGCAAGAGGTAGGGGACAGCCAGCTCAGCTTTGCTGGTGGCAGGGTCGTCATACCACAGGTGTTCTCTGAAATGTAGCAGTAGGACTCTCTCAAAAAAGATTTTAGTACAGCAGGTGGGGAAATCCTGCGGTGGACCCACATGGCGGTCACATGGCTTTAGCTCAGCTTGTCAATGTCCTCCAAAGCCCGCATATTAAAGGCTCAGTCCCCATCCTATGGGACTATGGAAAGATGGTGGAGCCTTTAAGAGGTGGGTAAGGGGGAGGAAGTTAGGTGACTGGGAGCGTGCACCTGAAAGGAGAATCTGAACCTCAGTCCTTTCCATTCTCATTGCTTCTCAGCTGCCATGACATGAGCAGCTCACTCCACCACAGACTCCTCACCATGATGTGCTGCTTCACGACAGGCCCTGAGCGACAAGGCCAAACAATCACAAGCTGGAATCTCTGAAATGGTGGGCCCAAATAAACCTTTCCTTCTTAACAGCTGAGTATCTCAGCTATTTTGTCATAGTGACGGAAAGCTGACCAATACACATACTACTAAATGCAAACAGAAAAGAAAGAAAAAAAAAAAAAAGAACCAGCTATAAGTTTGGTTCAAGACCACAAAAATCGTAGGTGCACTCAAGGACAGCCCAGCCCTGTTTTGGAGTCTTCCAGGGGAAAAGTGAACCTGTGAGCAATGCCAGGACATAGTTCTCAATTTGTCAGAGTTTCTTGAAAACTTTTTGACAGGATCATGTCTATATGACTTGGTACTAGCTGCACTCACCACAGGGCCATGAGAAGATTTTCCTGGGCGACCAACATAGGGGGTTTTGAGGAGGGCTAATACTTCTATATGGAAAGGAGTAAGGAGGTTGCCAGGCACAGTGGTGCACATCTGTAAACCCAGTGACTCAGGAGGCTGAGGCCAGAAGAACACAAGTTCAAAGTCAGCCTCAGTAACTTAGCAAGGCCCTAAGCAAACTTAGCAAGACCCTGTCTCAAAATAAAAAAAATAAAAATAAAAAAGGACTGCTCAGTGGTTGAGTCCTCCTGGGTTTAATCCCCAGTACTGAAGAAGAAGGGGGAAGAGGAGGAGGGGGAGGGAGAGGAGGAGGAGAAGGAGGAGGAGGATCAGCAGCAGCAGCAGGAGGAGGGGAAGGAGAAGAATAAAGAGAGAGGATGCATAATTTCATGGAGACTTTCAATTAGGAATTTTCATCTCCATCAGATGTGACAATAGTTAGCTGAATGATTAACAAAAAGCCTCTTCAAATATTAGAAATGAGGTCACTTTGATTCTAGATTATAGCACATCACCTGTGACAGAGAGAAACACTTTTTTTTCCCCATCATTAGTGTCTGTTCTTTCTTGGAGGGGAGATCCCAAAACTGCTAGGCCTGGGATGACAAGTCTCTGAGGATTTAGTCAGAGGTCAAAGGAGACAGATATTCCAGCTGCTGGACCCATTTACTCATGTGCTAAGTGTGAACTGTGTTTCCCCACTGAAAACTGGGAACATAGCCAGCTAAAGCCAGAATGAATTAATCCTGTGCAAAATGCTCTATTAGGAAAGTGCTCTCACCCAGGGTGAGCATGCCAAGTGAAGTGAAATGAGAAGAGCATAGGCTTGGGAGGGCTTTCGCTGCAGAGAGGCAGACAGACAGGAGTCTCCAGAAATTTGAAGTATGGGTCATCCCCAACTTAAGAAAGTTTGACTTCTAATTTTTCAATTTTATGATGGAGCCAAAAGGATCTACTCGGATTGCTGCATTATGATCTTTTCCTGGACTAGTGTCATGCAATAAAATCCTCTGTCTTAATGCTAGGAAGCATTAGGGAGCCACAGGTGCCAATCATCCGCAGGATCTTTAGGGGAAACAAGTGACACTCTCCAGTGTGCTGCGTTGCTGAGCTAGAGTGTGTGGTAGGCTGGGTGTACTGAATTCACTTGCAAGTAATGATACAATGCATTTCCAAATTAATGATATTTTTAACTTAGATGGGTTTATAGGGACACAACCCCAGTGTCATTCAAGGAACTACATCTAGAGCAAGGAATGCCAAGGTGGAGAAGACTTCAATGAGCTGGAGAAGCATCCAGGAATGCTTCATGGAGGGCTCTCTCTGCAGTGCTGAGAATTGGCTCTTCATCCTGCAAACATCCAGGAGCAGCAAAAGGGAGTCCCCTTAACGTTGAGCAGGGAGGTCAGCTGTTTGGTTGCATGATCTTTCCCTGCAGTAATCTCAGATCCAGATCTGTTTAGGTATCCCCTGTGCAGGAGTTGCAATGATTTCATTTGTCCCCTGCATCTATGGCTATAATTTTGCACAATATTAAATAAATGGTACAGATGTACCCTTTTATACATCATGTGATATTGATTGAGTTGGAAAGACAAACCACAAATAGAATTCCATTCACTGTCTAGCCAGTTACAATACAGTTAAAGCTAGAAAATATTTTTTTTAAATATCTGATAATCAGAAAATTAAAATCTGCATTAAGCATTCTACATTATTTTAATGGAGAGAAAAAAAATCCAAAACTTAAGGAAAGGATATGCTAAAACTCAGAGAATAAGTTTATTGAATAAGACTAGTGGGCTGGGGTTACGGCTCAGCGGTGGAGTGCTTGCTTAGCACACGCAAGGCCCTGGGTTCGATCCTCAGCATCACATAAAAATAAATAAAATAAAGGGATTGTGTCAAACTACAACTAAAAAATAAATATTAAAAAGACTAAAATTTGCAATTGAAGTATTTCCAAAATAAAAGAAAAATAAGCAAATTCTAATTTGTATGTGATCCCTTGCAAAGATTTTTGCTACAATTTGGGGAGTTTCACATGTTAGAGTGTAACACTTTCTGAACATTGTGATGAAAATAAAATGGTAAACAAGTTCAAAGCAGACACAGAGTAATTTGTTTTGGTAAGTTCTATTCTTCCATGTATTTAATAATATATATTTTTAATGACCATATTTACACAATATCAAAGAACCATAATCTTCACACATGGTATAATACATTCATCAATAAATTATTACTTAGATTAATTATATGCATATTTTTATTCACCTATATAGGTAATATATTTTATGTAGCTTTCATTATAAATGCTATAAAGTATTTCTTTTAAGCATTTGTAATTATTTGTCATACATCATCTGTTTCTGAAAATACCTATCCTTGTGTATTTATATTTACTTGCACGTATGTGTACATTCATACCCGAGGCAAAATTGAATTAATTATTTATCCTGACCTAAAGATTTTATTTTTGTGTTTATTATTTTTAGATTCTATAAACACATGTACATGATTTTATTTAAATTACTGTCATTTGGGGTATAGAAAAAATAAATTGATTTTAGATTTTCCAAGAGAACATTGCAATTGTATTACATTAGAGATTATCTTCAGAAACAATAAGAGACAATTTTAGTAAAGCTTTGGGTATTTTTCTCAGGAAATTTGCTAATGTATATAATCTGGCCAAATAATGAGCAGTGAGCATGCTGTTTTGTTTGAAAGGTATTCAAATGCACTCTTGCTTTGTATTTCATATGTAGTGAGAAAATTAGCCATAATTCAAGAAAGAAAATTGAATAAGAGATGCCCCTGTGTGGCATAAATCTCTTTTCTCTCTAAAACCTTTGCATAAAGACACTACATATATACACACACACACGTAACACAAATATACAGGATATACACATACACACGTGCACAACTTAGGGAGTGGAAATCTGTAAACACTGTGTCGTGGAGGCACAGTGAGCTGAGTTTTTTTTTTCAAGCATGATAGTAGAAATGTGAATTTTTTATTGAAGGTTTCCTTCCATATCAACTAGGAAAAAAGAGAACTATTTCTGAAGCACACGGCCTCATGTTTAGAGCCCCAGTTTATACTATGCTCACATTAAATTCTGTATGTCTTTTCTATCAAGAAAAATATCTTCCTAAATTGAAAGAACCGAAATACATTGTGAGAGAAGAACTATTCTTTCAGGGGTAGTGGAATGACAGTAACAGATTGACCCTCCCATTTTAAATAACTAAGGCACAGGCAAGATATATGGTACAAGTTTACAGCTCCTTGACAACAGGCAAAACAGATGAGTGATCCCTGAGAGCAAGGAAATGAAGAAGGTGAGCATCCTAATCCATGCTTCTGCTACTTGGGAAGAACCTTTAGGGTGCAGTGCATATATGGAGCACCCACACAGAGCCTGAAACTCTTCAAGAGTTGAAAGAAATAAGCCATACTGCAAATAGGCCAAGGTGGTTAGATTTTGCTGTGGAAATTAAAAGAGAAGGGAAAATTGCAAAGAAAGAAAGTTTAGAGGATTTGCAAATGGTTGCTCCTCCTAGAGATGCATTTCCACAAAGAAATTTGGACTTGTACCCTAGTGTTCAGAAGAGCTCTTTTTTTCTTCAATAGCCATAAATTGGAAACAACCCAAATGTCCATCAAAAGACTAATGGATAAACAGATAGTGGTATATCCATTCAGTGGAATAGTACTCAGCACTGACACAAAATTAATGATTGATATAAAAGAAGAAGAAGAAAGGGTAGGTACAGTGAGTTTAATGGTGTCTCCACAAAAAAAAAAAAAAAAAGTTGTACCCATGTCTTAGTGCCCCAAACCTGTAAACTGTAACCTTATTTGGAAAAATGACTTTTCAGATAAAACTAAACTAAGAAATGATCATTTTCAATTATTCAAGTGAATTTTAAATTTTATGTCAGGTAATCTTTCAAGAGACAGAAAAAGAGAAGACACAGTTACACAGAGACAGGGACAAAGATGAGTGTTATGCATTCCAAATCCAACAAAAAAATGGGACTACCAGAAGCTGAAAGAGGTGAGGAAAAAGTTTTCCTCTACCCAGCCTCCAGTAACTGAAGCATGCATTGTTCCTTAATACAGCACCTCACACAGTGTGACATATGATCGAAGACTCTATTTCACTGAAAAATGAGTGTGAAGGGTGACATCATATTAAAAGTGGGTCAATGATGTTGCTAGGTAATCTCATCCTGTTGAGAGAAAGCCCAGTGAAGATGCTCTTAGCTGGGATAAAGTAAATTCCACTAATTGGAATGGAGGACCCTTACCTATCTGGAATACAAGTTTAGCTCACCGTGTCATACTAAATTATCTTCGCTACTGAAATGCAGATTGAGGGTAAAAGGAATGTTTGACAGAAAGCAGAAAACTGAAGATATGAATAGTAAGTGTCACTGTGTGTGATGTTGGACGCCTGTAAACCAACTACTCAGGAGGCTGAGGCAGGAGGATCACAAGTTCAAGTCCAGCATGAGAAATTTAATGAGATTCTGAGTCAACCTAAAACAGAGCTGGGGATGTAGCTCAGTGGCCAAGCACCCCTGGTTCAATCTCAAGTGCTGCTAAAAAAAAAAAAAAACCTATTTAATTAAATAAAAAACAATAACAATAAAGGATTAAATCCAGAGCTAACATCTTACTGATCATATTGTCAGCATTTTACATTGCAATTTCTCACTTTGAGAAAAAGAGCAACCTCAGAGCCCTCTCAGGATGGCGAGATTGATGTCTCAAATTTACTTTTCACCCTTGCAGTTACCTGTGTGTCTCCGGACTCTGGGGTGGGTGAGCAGTTCTCACACAACAAATTCACTCTAACATGTCAATCTTCCTGAGTCTAGAGGTACCATCTTCTACAGTATATGGAGGCCGCTTTAGCATTTCAACTTCATTTTGTGTAGGCCATTTTTTGGTTCAGGTTTCAGTCAACCAAACAAGCAAATGGTTAGAGCCCCTCCTAACCCCTCAGACTTTTTTAAACTTAGAATCCCTGCTTAGTGGGCTCACATCAATTAATTCACCCTGATCTAATGTAATGTCCATCCATCATCACCCCCACATCCTTAATATCCATTCCCATATGTATTCCCTTTTTTTTTCTTTCCCTGTATATTGAAAAAATAATGAAATTACCTTGGAGTGGGCACTTTCTCATGGATGGCTTATACTTTGCAATTCAACTTTAGGGGCCCTTTAAGACATGAATCTGGTTGTAATTCTAGGAGCAAAGAAGGGTGAATGGTGGGTCCTGAGGGAGTTCAGCATTGTCTTGCCTAGAAGCTGTGTCAGGAGAGGCCTTTGAACTTCCCTGGGCAAAGCAGTGTGATCCTTCAGATGAGAGGAAAGGCTTCTTTTGTTGGTAAAGTATCAGAAGAATTTAGGGGTTCATGTCCTCCTCTTCTTCAGGAACTTACAGGTGCTCCCTTGAATTTTTGAGATCTCATCCTTTCCCAACAAATGTCCTCATTTTAATAGCAGATACACCAAAAGGCTGAGAATTCAACCGGCCTTTAGTTCAGCAACTTGCTAGATAAGACTCTGTGTTTAGTTTTCAGCATAGTAAGCTCCGAAGCTACAGGAGACAGGGTTGATTTTAGGGAAGATATAGGAATTTTAAGTTATTTATGCAGCACCAGAGCTGCAACCTCTGAGCTCATCCTTTCCTTTCACCACTTTTCTTGGTGCAATCATGAACAATCGGTCCATCTCATTATGCTGTTAGTTTGGGAAAAATGCTATGAGGTATCAAATATGTGGTCATTAACATCCTTACCCTTTACAAAGATTTGGTTAGAAATAGCTGATGGTGATTTTGTGCATCTCTACTGCCTTTACTAACAAAAGCAGCCATGCACTCTCAATCCTCTCCTGACTACTAGAAATAGTCATTGGTGCCTTTAAATCTGAAATGAGAGAACCAAGTCAAGAAGCTGCAGAATCAGCAGAATCAATTCATAAAGCCTCAGTGTTTGCTTTTATGGTCTTGCAATGATTGAATGACACCCAGACATATGATGGTAGGTGGTCTTCTGTAACTTTTATTGGTTATAAATATGAATCACACTTTAGAAAAATATCTTCATAGCAATATCTAGACTAGTTTTTGACATGACAACTGGACATCATCCTCTGGTCTAGCAGATGCATAAAATTAGTCATCACATGCTATCTTGAAGACCAGAGCTTCTTTTTGTTGTTGGTAATCTGGAAATTCACAAGTTAGTAGTCATAAACATCTCAGTGGGGGAAAACTGTTGTTGTTGAAGCCACATATAAACATAGACTCAGTATGAGGGCATCATGTCAGCCCTCAGACTGAGACTCCCTCTAGAGGGAATCTTTGAATAAGTATTGGGGTGAAACAAATGATCACACTCTGGGCCAGTTTTGAGGGGTTTTTTGTTTGTTTGTTTTGGTTCTGGGGATTAAACCCAGGGCCTTGTGCATGCAAGGCAAGCACTCTATCAACTGAGCTATATCCCCAGCCCTTCTGGGCCAGTTTTGAAATGCCCACTCCCCAAGTTGAGAAAGCTTTCTGTTGTCATTCACCCAATCTTTTTTTTATTGATTTTTTAAACATAAATGATAGTGGAAAGCATTCAATTCTTATTACATGAATAAAGCACAATTTTTCATATCTCTGGTTGTATATAAAGTATCTTGACACCAATTTGTGTCTTCACACATGTACTTTGGATAATGATGTCCATCACATTCCACCATCCTTGCTAATTCCCTGCCCCCTCTCTTTCCCTCCCACCCCTCTGCTCTATCTAGAATTCGTCTATTCCTCCCATGCTCCCTCTCCCTACCCTACCGTGAGTTGGCCACTTTATATCAGAGAAAACATTCGGCATTTGTTTTTTGGGGACTGGCTAACTTCACTTAGCATTATCTTCTCCAATGCCTTCCATTTACCTGCAAATGTCATGATTTTGTTTTCTTTTATTGCTGAGTAAAATTCTATTGTGTATATAGACCACATTTTTTTATCCATTCATCCACTGAAGGGCATCTAGGTTGACTCCACAGTTTAGCTATTATGAATTGTGCTGCTGTGAACATTGATGTGGCTGTGTCCCTGTTGTAAGCTGTTTTTAAGTCTTTGGGTATAGACTGAGGAGTGGGATAGCTGGGTCAAATAGTGGTTCCATTCCCAGTTTTCCAAGGAATCTCCACACTGCTTTCCATATTGGCTACACCAATTTGCAGTCCCAACAGCAATGTATGAGAGTACCTTTTTCCCCACATGTTGTTGTCTTCATAATAGCTGCCATTCTGAGTGGAGTGAGATGATATCTTAGATATTTTTTATTTGAATTTCTCTAATTGCTAGAGATGATGAGCATTTTTTCATATATTTGTTGATTGATTGTATATCCTCTTCTCAGAAGTGTCTGTTCAGGTCCCTGGCCCATTTGTTGATTGGGTTATTAGTTTTTTTGGTGTTTAGATTTTGAGTTCTTTACATACCCTAGAGATTAGAGCTCTATCTGATGTGTGAGGGGTAAAAATTTGCTCCCAAGATGGAGGCTCTCTGTTCACCTCACAGATTATTTCTTTTGCTGAGAAGAAACTTTTTAGTTTGATTCCATCCCCCATTTATTGATTCTTGGTTTTAATTCTTGTGCTATAGGAGTCTTATTAAGGAAGTTGGGGCCTAGTCCCACATGATGGAGATTAGGGCCTACTTTTTCTTCTACTAGATGCAGGTCTCTGGCTTAATTCCTAGGTCTTTGATCCACTTTGAGTAGAGTTTTGCACGTCGTGAGAGATAGGGGTTTAATTTCCTTTTGTTGCATATAGATTTCCACTTTTCCCAGCACCATTTGTTGAAGAGGCTATCTTTTCTCCAATGCATGTTGTTGGCACCTTTGTCTAATATAAGATAATTGTAATTTTTTTGGTTTAGTCTCTGTGTCCTCTATTCTGTACCATTGGCCTACCAGTCTGTTTTGGTGCCAATACCATGCTGTTTTTATTACTATTGCTCTATAGTACAGTTTAAGGTCTGGTATAGTGATGCCACCTGCTTCACTCTTCCTGCTAAGGATTGCTTTAGGTATTCTGGGTCTCTTATTTTCCCAGATGAATTTAGTGATTGCTTTTTCTATTTCTATGAGGAATGCCATTGGGATTTTGATTGGAATTGCAATAAATCTGTATAGTGCTTTTGGTAGTATGGTCATTTTAATAATATTAATTCTGTCCATTGAAGAGCAAGATAGATCTTTCCATCTTCTAAGGTCTTCTTTGATTTCTTTCTTTAGGGTTCTGTAGTTTTCATTATATAGCTCTTTTACCTCTTTCGTTAAGATGATTCCCAAGTATTTTATTTTATTTTTTGAGGTTATTGTAAATGGGGTAGTTTTACTCATTTCCTTCTCAGAGTGCTGCAGTCCGGCTGCAGCAAAATAACTGGGGGGTGACGAACAACTTGTGTAGATTGATGCAGCAGGAGTAGGAGCCGTTTACTGTAGGACAGGAGGGGTATATATACATTCCACACAGCTTATCTTAATTAACATAAACTAGATACAGCAGTCAACCAATAAGGAATATCCACACTTAATGCTCGATGGCATTACTTCACAAACCACTCCCTTTGCAAAATGCCAGGCGCCATCTTTGACTTGTTTACAGACTCTAACGTTTTCCCCTTTTGTTTAATTTAAATAATGACCATAGTGGTTTTTACACAAACACCACAAACAATCTGCTGCAAGCAGAAGGGGAGGATACAAAATGTCACAATACCAAGCCAATTGATGGCTCCATGCAAGAAGCCCTTGGAAAAATTATACAAGCAATGACACCATTAGCAAAGATACTGAGTTACAATTTGTTGTAGATTACAGTTTGTTGTCTCAGTCCAGGTAAAGTAGTGTCTCAATAGATTAACTCACAGTCCAGGTAGATCACAGTCCAGGTAAATTCTTCAGGCAGCTAGCTTGATCCAAAGTCTCGTCCGGTTCTCAGCAACACTGGAAATTCTTCCACCCTCGTCCTCACCGGCACTGGGATGAAGGCAGGAACTCTGGATGGCTAAAGAAAATCCTGTAGTATTCCAGCAGGCACTAAGAAAACAACCTTCTGAACAATTTAGTACATTATCTCAAGGTTTTTTACATTTGAAATAAGCCTTAATAGTGCTCATTACTCATTAGCTTCCAGGTGTGGGAGAACCATTGTAGCTTAGTTATTGGCATTGAAAATGACCAAACATCAGGGATGCAGGTAGACTCTTCTGCAGAGTCTGGGCAGCCCCAGATGGCCCTGGGGAGTGTCCCAGACTTAAATTGCCACCAGGCACAGGGAGCAAAAGCTTTGGAGACTGGGCCTCCGGGTCAGGTCTGGATTTGGGCTCTCGCAGTGGCGTCCTGCTCCCTGGGCGGGGGGCGGGGAAGAGCCCACTGCTGTTGCTTGGAAAGTCCTTGCTGTGCCATGACCGGCTTGCGCATGTGGCAGCCGCTGCTCCGATTCATATACCCTCCAGTAACAAAAAGTATTCAGTAATAGCCTTTTGCTGCAACTTTTTTCCTGATAATCCTTCCTCCTCTGAACTTTCTTTTTCTTTCTGACTAGAGTTCCTGGGCTTCCATCAACACAAGCCCTAACTATTCTTGGTTCCACTGGGGTGCCTTCTTCCCTTAGTAATTTACTTCTCACCCCTTCCATATTTTCGTCACAAAGACAATACAACATTTCAAGACAAAACAAGACACAAACATACTGTATCAATCTTCTCCATTTTCTCGAAATGGCCATCTTTCCTCTCGCCCTATCTGCCTAGGGACGAGCAGATTTGCTCCCGTCCTATCTATGGATGGGCAGCTCTTTTTCGTCACTTACCCCCGAGTGTCCCGGGGCTCCCTGTAACGGGCCACCATCTGCTGCAGTCCGGTTGCAGCAAAATAACCGGGGGGTGAAGAGCAACTTGTGTACATTGATACAGCAGGAGTGGGAGCCCTTTATTGTAGGACAGGAGGGGTATATATACATTACACACCACACGGCTTATCTTAATTAACATAAACTAGATACATCAGTCAACCAATAAGGACTCTCCACACTTAATGGCTCGCTGGCGTTACTTCACAAACCACTCCCTCTGGCAAAATGCCAGGAGCCATCTTGACTTGTTTACATACCCTAACATCAGAGGATTTGTCATTGATATAAGGAAATGCCTTTGATTTATGGGTGTTGATTTTATATCCTGCTACTTTGCTGAATTCATTTACTAGTTCTAGAAATCTTAAAATTTTATCTGGTCACTAAGCCAAAACATGAGGCAAGATGCATCAAATAGTGTAGTTCTATACCTCTCCTGCAGGAAATGTGGGTCACTACCTTCTGCCAACTGGGGGACATTTCTTCCCATTGTCTTGTGGAGCCACCTTAATCTTGAATATTGGAAAAATTCAATTCTATAATGTAAACTCTATGTTAAAAGAGACATTTCGTTTTCATTCTCAAGCAACTTGTCAGGAGGAAAGTCTATGTATGGGTAAGACTAAGGAGTATAGTTTCCAACTGTGCTGCCACCATTCCAGGCAATTGACTTCTGCTTGTGGGAACTCTTTGGGTGCAATCTTATTTATGTCACTTCTCTTTGTTTATGAATGTTATTGTGGAGAAGTA
This sequence comes from Marmota marmota marmota, assembly GCF_001458135.2. Lineage (NCBI taxonomy): Eukaryota > Metazoa > Chordata > Mammalia > Rodentia > Sciuridae > Marmota > Marmota marmota. The sequence goes on from NW_026000022.1 coordinate 2,751,925, forward strand.
CAGATGTCCACCAGGAGGACTTGATGGATGATAAAACACTAATTCATGAAGAAAAATCTGTGCCACTGGTGTAGATGACCAGGTAGTCATTCTCAACCAGGACCCAGTAGCAAAGCTAAGGAATATTTTTTTTTTACAAGGAAATGATTATTTTCCATGAAAATCAAGATCTTGTTCCAAAAAATCATAGGGCTCTAACAGCACAATGGATTTGCTGGGTTATAGAGCCAGAGATCTAACCAGTTGATCTGAAGCCTATACCAGCTGAAGTCTAAAGTAGTCTCTTGTCCTGGTCCCCCCTTGAGCTGACCTCCTTAGGGTTACTCCATAAATGGGTGCAACAAACCCAACCAGTGCAAACTAAATTGCCTTCAAAATTTAGAGGCCACTAAGCATGGTCCTCTTTTTAGAAGTAAATGGTATGTGATACAGTAACTTATTTATATGTCCCAGATTATGATATCCTCCAATACTTGAGTAGATTTTCAGGAATTTTCCACCCTATACTCTTGTGACCCTTATCAGAACAGCTAGGATACTTGTACTTCATCTTCACCAGATCCTATTATCATGATCCTATCAATAAATGGATCAGTGCGATATTCTGTGGCAGGATGAGGAGATTATGATTTTAAAACAGATTTAATTATGATAGAGGTGGAGAATTGGGTTAGGTTGGAGTGAATGCAGGAAAGACGTATACCTGTTCTTTTCTGGTAAAAAAAAAAAAGAATGTCTCTGATATGATATTCTATGTTTAATAGAATACATAAAAATCTATTTTAAAAATGAGAACTCTGAGACTGGGCTGATTTTCTCCAAAAAGGGCAATATATTTTGAATAATAACTGAAACTTAAGCCTCTCCCTATTATTACATAAGACCATTTACTATCAGGTCTGGTCCAAAATCAATGTTAGAGGATAGTGACACAAGCAGAATAACAGAACTGAACTTTCCTACCATCATCCACCAGCAGAAGCACCAATTCTAACCATCACTGATGGACATGAGTAATCTGTGCTGCCCCAACAGTTCAGCTAAGAAATTCTAGCACACTGTTGTGACTAAATATGTGAGAGATGCATTGAAGAGGCTTAGAAGAACAGTTTCACTTTACTTGCTTCACAACTTTCCCAAGGAAGAACAGGTCAGTGCCAAGAGAGACTCCTTAGTTCCCAGTCTCTTCTCCAAGAGAAAATAAGAGCCTAGGGAGAGAGCTTAGAGGGTGGATCCATCCAGATATTGAGGTCATTGTCACAGATGAGGCACTGGGTAAGACTTGGAGCCAAGAAGACATGGAACCTACTCACAGCTCTGTGCACCCCCATTAATAAGTCTGCCCCTGAACCGTGTGAGAGACGTCTTGCCTGAACACTCCGCAGTTGGCCTGTGGACACTCCACAGTTGGCTTCACATGCCTCACTCCCCACTCCCAGATTGTCTCTCTGTAGGAAGTGCATGAAAATGTTTCTTGAAGACCAATCAACTTTACAATGCAGGGAGGGAAGAGACACAAAATCTGAACACTTCAGCATCATCCTGTTAAAAACAAATGGGAGGTGCTGATGAATTCTTTAGGATTTGAGAGATGTGGAATAAGCATACAGTCTCAAGAATGGTCTTCTAATAGAAAGCAAGAGATATAGAGCTGGTAAATAATCACAAAAAGTTTGAGAGAGCCTCAGATCTCCCTAGTCAGGCTATTTGGTGAAGGTGCTTCTCTCTTGGAAATAGTAGAAGGTGGAAGAAGTGCCTTTTCCTTCAAATGCAAAAACAATAAAGCAAAGTTTTGAAGAACACAACCTATCAAGAGTATTTTTGTAACCAACCGTAAAGAAAGGGAGATCGACACATTGTTCTACAAAACATTCAAAATGATTGTCTTGAGGAGAAGATAGACAACTCAATAAAATCAGGAAAACATAATAAGAAAAAAGTCAGAAGAGAAATCCTTAAAAAAAAAAAAAGCAAACAACTTCTAGAGGTGAGGAATACAATGAATGAAGCAAAAATTTCCATAGAAAGCATCAATAGTAGACTTGATCAAGCCTAACAAATAACATCTGAACTCAAAGTTCATCTGAAAATATTCAGAGGAGAAATCACAATGCACAAAATGTAACAAAGCAATGTCACATAATTTGTGAGAATCCATCAAGAGAAATGGTATTCACATTAAGAGTAGGGAAAGGATAAAAGAGAGAGAAGAAGAAATAAGCTGAAAATTTCAGAGATCTAAGGAAAGACGTATATTCATGTACACAAATTAAAACTTCTCAAATCAGGTTCAAGTCAAAGAAGATTGATGCAAGACATATAAATTGTCAAAAAAATCAAAGAAAATCATCTTACAAACACCAGGAGAAAAGAGGTTGTTCATATAAGGAATCACTGATAAGATTATCAGTGAGTTGTTCAACAAACACTTTTTAGGTCAACAGAAAGTGAGGTGATATGCAAAATTTTGGAAAAAACAAAAGTAATTGCCAACCACAAATAATTTGCCTGACAAAGCTGTCCTTCAGAAAAGAAAGACGAAAACTTGCTTAGACCAACAAAAATTAAAAGTGTTTATTAACAGTAGACCTGATATACAAGAAATACTCAAGGGAGTTCTTATAGCTAAAAAAGAGGACACTAAAAAATAACATTAAAATATATGAAAATAAAAAACCATGTGGCTTGGGAGGCTGAGGCAGGAGGATTGTGAGTTCAAAGCCAGCCTGAGCAACTGATAGTGGCACTAAGCAACTCAGCCAGGTTCTGTCTCTAAATAAAATATTTTTTTAAAAAGGCACTGGGGATGAGGCTCAGGGGTTCAATTCCCAGTATCAAAATAAATAAATAAGTAAATAAAATAAGAATTAAATAAGTTAGTCAAATTTAGAATATTCTAATGCTCTAATAACGGTGGTGTGAATGTCACATTCATAGCTGGTATAAAGATCAAAGATAATACTATCAAAAATAATACCATGCTGGGTGCTGTGGCACACACCCGAAATTCCAGTGACTCTGGAGGCTGAGGCAAGAGGATCGTAAATAAAGGTCAGCTTCAACAACTTAGCAAGGCCCTCAGCTGCTTAGCAAGACCCTGTGTCAAAATAAAAAATTAAAAGCCTGGGTATGTGGCTCAGTGGTTAATTCCCCTGGGTCAAATCCCTGGTACCAAAAATAAAAAAAAAATAATAGTGATGATAAGTTGTTAATGGATATGCAATATAAAAATGCAAGTTTTAACACAAAATCTTGAGTAAAAAAATGTTAAATTTTCTATGTGGTCAAAATAAAGTTGTTATCAGCTTTAAATGGACAGTTATTACCGTGAGAGCTTTTGTGTAAGATCAACAGTAACCACAGAGCAATTTCCTTTTAGTAATACACAAAAGACAATATGAGCAGAACCAAAGCCCACCACTACAGAAGATCATCAGATCACAAAGGAAGAAGTCATAGAGGGGGAAAGGAACAAAGGAGCTACAAAGTAGCTGGAAACCAGTCAACTCTAAGATGCCCATTAGTTCAGCTCTAAAAATATGCATAGACTGAAACCGAAGGGTTGGACATTCCATGCAAATGGAAACCAGAAGAGAGCAGAAGTAGCTGTACTTATCCTATAGTTCAATGTCAAATGTTTTCCAGAGGCCCCTGTGTTAAAGATTGGTCCACAGGGTTCCACTATTAGGAGGTGATGGAACCTTGAAGAGATAGGGCCTAGGGGGTGTGGCTCAGTTCATTAGAGACATGCCTTCAAAGGAGAAAGCAGAGCATAAGCCTCTTCCTATATCTCTTGCTATACCCAGGCATGAGTTAGTGGCTTTGCTTGACCACGTATGGTCCTGCCATGATGTGCTGCCTTGCCACTGGCCCAAAACGACAGGGACAATCATGGACTAGAACCTCTACACATTTTCTCTCTATAATTTTATTACCCCATTTATTTGTTACAGTGATGAAAAGCTGACGAATGCAACTTTTATCAGACAAAATGGCATTTCAATCAAAAACTGTAAAAAACAGACCCAAAGAAGTATATTAAACACATTTTCTAACCACAGCATCATGAAAACAGAAATTAACAACAGGAGGAAAACTGGAAAATTCAAAGATAGGCAGAAATTTAGCAACCCATTCCTGAACAACCAAATGGGTCAAAGAAGTCAAAGGGGAATTTGTGACTTAAAATGAAGAAAAATTAAAATGGATGTACAGATACCAAAATTTATAGGAGGCAGTAAAAGCAGTTCAAAAGGGAAGTTTTCAATAATAAACTTAAGCTGCTGATGCATCTCAAAAAGCTATAAAAAGAAGAAACTAAACTCAAACCTGGTGGAAGGAAGGAAATAACAAAAATTCAAGCAAGAAGAAACAAAATGGAGAAGGCAAAGACAATAGAAAATAAACAGAATTTAACTTTTTTTATGAAAAGATGAATAAAATTGACAAGTTTAGCTCTGCTAAGAGAAAACCCAAATAAATAAACTCATAAATAAAAGAGGTACAGGGGATTGGATTAGAACAAATTATATTCCATGCTTATGTTAAAGTGAATCCTTTTGTTATGTATAACCTAAAGAGCCAATAAAAGAAGAAATGAAGTAAAAGTCATTAAAACTAATATCATCTAATATAAACGTTTAGAGAGATTACTGTGAACAATTACATAACAGCAAGGGTTATCTAGAAGATATAAATTCCTAGACACAGAATATATCATAACTAAATCATGAAGAAATGGGAAATCAGAATAGGCTATGGGTAGAGGTTGAATCAGTAATTTAAAATCTCCTTTCAAGAAAAAGTCAAGGACCTATTGGTTTCACTGATGCTTCCTAACAACAATTTAAGAAGCTGATACTAATTAATACAAACCCTTCTGAAATCCTTCCAGAAATAAAGGGGAAGGAAGGAAATAAGTAAATAGGAAGGAATAATTGTAAATACTTCAAAAAGTGATAATTCAGTGATATTCTGATACCAAAGCTAGACATAGATATTATAAAAAAAGAAAGTCACAGGCAAATGTCCCTGATGAATGTAGATGAAAAAATCTTCAAAAAATATTAGAAAACTGAATTCAACAGTGCATTAAAAGGATTTTATAACATGATCAAGTGACTTTTAACCCTGACATGTAAGGATGGTTAAACATATAGAAATCAATAAATGTGATATACCGCTTTAGCAGAATGAAGGTCAAAACTGACATGATATGATTCTCTCAACAGATTGCAGAAAATCAATGAAATGTAATACCTTTCCTTCATCAAAACTCTTGACAAATTAGATATAGAAGAAACTTATCTCAAAACAATAAGAGCCCCATATTACAAGCTCACAGGTAGAAGTAGTGAAAAGTTGCAAGTTTTCCTCTAAGAGTTAAGAGAAATATAAGAATGCCTTCTCTTGCCACTTCTAGTCAACATAGTACTGACAGTCTAGAAGCAATTAGGCAAGGAAAGAAATATAAAGCATAAAAACTGGAAAGGAAGAAGTAACTTATCTCTGTTGCGAATGATATGATTTTACACATAGAAAATCCCATTAATAATTCACATTCCTACCAACAATACATGAGTGGGACTACATCAAACTACAAAATAAGAAATTTTGACAGCAAAGCAAACAATCAACAGAATGAAAAGACAATCTATGAAACTGGAGAAAATATTTGCAAACACTCTCTGATAAGGGGTTAATATTCAAAGTTTAGAAGACACTTATAAAACTCAATAGCAGAAAACAAATAACCTGATTAAAAATCGGAGAAAAAATCCTGAATAGACATTTTTTTCCCCAAGAATTAATACAAATGCTCAACAAGTATATTAAAAGGTGCTCAAATCACTAATTATCAGGGGATGCAAATCAAAACTTCAATGAGATATCACCTCATTATCACCTATTATCCAAAGTCAAAAGATGAGAAATGTTGGCAAGAAGAATGTGAAGGAAAGGGGGCCCTTCCCTGGGTGGGAATGTAAATTTGTGCTGCCATTATGAAAACCAGTATGGAGGACTAAAAAAATCTTCAAAATAGAGCTAACATATAATCCAGCCGTCCCACTGCGCATACAGGTCCAAAAGAAATAAAAATCACTCTCTCAACAAGACATCTGCGCTTCTATCTTCTTAGCACCATAGTTCACGATAGCCAAGATAGGAAAACCACCTAGGTGTCTATCAGTGGATGACTGAAATACAAAACTCATTGTGGTGTGTATGTCTGTGTGTGCACGCACATGCAATGAAAAATGTCCAGTCTTAGAAAGAAGAGAATCCTACTTTTGTGACAACAGAAATGAACCTGGCAGACATTACCCTAAGTCATAAGTGCAACAAGCCAGGCATAGAAAATGCTGTGGAGTCTCTCAAGTGGACCTGGCTTATCTTTCCTCTAAGGATTCACACAGATCCAGGGTTTGAAATCGAATTAGGGATCCTATTTTCTGTAACTGTCTGAACACGTGTGTCCTTCCAAAATTTTGATGCTACAACCTGACAGCCCAAGTGATAATATCAAGAGGTGAGGCCTTTTGAATAATGATTATATCATGATCTTATGCACGAGATTAGTGCTTTTATAGAACAACTAGCTTCAGGGAACTGCCTTGCTTCTTCCACCAGGAAGATGTAGCAAGAGGCATCATCTACGAAGCAGAGAGCAAACCTTCACAACACACAGAATCTGCTGGCACCTTGATCTTAGATTGCCAAGTCTCCAGAACTGTGACAAAGAAATTTCTGTTATTTGTAAATCTGAACAGATGAAGATGTCTTCTATCATGGTGACAAATAGAGCCTTCATTCCTGAATGCTAGAGTTGTTCCAGGGTGGGATGTTTATGAATAGACATTGTTTATGAATAGACATTGTTTATGAATAGACATTGGTTAAGCTCCTCCTAGTCGTGAAGATTTTCCAATCAACTAGCCATTGCCTCAGACAGTCCTTTGCAGGTACTAGATTTTGTTGACTAACTTCAGTCTTACTGCAGTTTGTGGTAACTATGTCTACCTTGGTTCAGCCTTGTCACTTAACCTGGGTCTTTTAGTATTCTTATTTTCCACTGAGATAAAGGAATCCATTGAAAGGACAACATCTCCCAACTGAAGCCAGGGCCTTCAGGAGACAAGCATAATGTGTCTTTTTCTGGCATTCGTGTATGTGTGTGTGTGTGTGTTTTCTGATAAATTTCTCAGTCTCTTTGGATGGCATACTTTTGAGAACTTCAGTAGATTTCATCTACTAGGATGGCTGGAGGAGAGACAGCCCAATTCTCAAAGGAGTGCCAAGGGAGAATTTCATGGCAGAGATGAAACCTATGCTAGTCTTAAAAATTAGGCAGCATGTAGATGTGTGTTGAAGCAGAGAGGACATTTGTGAGGAACAGGAAATACGCCACGGAGAGGGAAGTCCAGGGATGTTCTGTTAGTGAACTGCTCCACTTGGCTGAAGGGCAAGGACCAGAACAGAGTTTGAAGAAGATAACTTCAAAATTACTTGGAAACCAGACATCTGGTGTCCAAATATTTGTTTAGAGAATGATTCAAGAGACTTCTGAATCATGGGAATGTGAAATAATTTTTTTTAAATAACCATAAAAGGGAATAGATGTAAAATCATTCAAAATACTACTAGAAAGTCTTAGCTGGATATACTGTAGGTTCACAGTCAGTTTTTATTATGGCTGTTTTAGGTTCTTAATCTGTAACAGACTTGGGATCTATATCAAGCGTGTGGTTTCAAGGCCTTCTTGTCTCTACATTTCCTTGTTACCTTTTTCATTCAAGTTAGCGTCTCTTTACTGACAGTGAATTGTTCTTTCACTCGATTATCAATATTCTGTCTTCAGATCTGACTGATGGCATCTTTCAAGAGAAAAAAAAATCTATTACTTAAGTGAGTGACAGAGATCAGGTATCATTTAGACAAATGTGTGCTTTTTGCGATCATCAAACCTATTTATAGGGGAAGATAACAGACTGACAACTTCATGAAACATTTGGCTTATGCTCACTGGTGAAATTATTCTTTCTTCTCTTTCAAATTTTAAAGTTATGCGTTTCCAACTTACTTTCTAGTGTAATACATCAGTGACTAGGTGAAATTAATTTCCCTCATCTTCCAAAGCAATACTTGCCAGGTTTTTAGATAACTTTGATACCATTAAAGGTAAGTACTTTGGAAGAAATATAGTTTTGCCTTGAAGATTCCATTGTCTGGTATTCAAGGGTGTTTTGTTCTGATTATTATTTCCTAAAGAATACTTTGAGGTTAAATTAAATGATTCTTTAAACATCTTAGGCATAATTTTTTTTGCTTGCTTTTTTTTCTTGCTTTTTTTGCATAATGTTGTTTTTATGAAGCACACCTAATTTTCTTACTTTTACTTATAGTATAATTTTAGTGAGGTTCTCTGGGGCAGGCATAAATACCAAGGGATCTTCAGGTTTTCTCTATGACTCATGCAAAGGAAAGGAAAATCTTCATTCTATCGATAGACTTTTTTTTTAAATCCTAAAGTGAAAATATTTGTCTTAAATTCCATGTCAGTATATAAATACATAAGGAATTACTACAGGAAGTAAACAAATTATTAAACACTTTACAAGGTAGTTTACCAAATATAATAGTAAGGAATCAATAGAAACAGAATATTTGGAAATACATGTTAGAGAAAGTAAAATAAAGCATTGATATGCATGCACGAACTGAGAAGCACATCAGTATGAAATAAAATGAAACTAAATCCGGAGCGGCTCCATATGCCCTGCAATAATTTAGCATTCTTATTTTCCACACAAATTTCTGGTTTTGATCTGGTTGATGCTAATTTATGAACTATATTACAAAAAAAAAAAACACAATTAGCTAACTATTTAATTCCCACTTTTACTTATCCAACTCTATTCCGACTTTTCAGCCAAGATTTTAATTGATTTTTGCAGTAGCCAGTTGTTAATAGGATAATTTGTCAATACAATAATAAAACAATTGTCTCAATGACTGGAGGAACTCAGTTCATCAGATAACAAAGTTGAGTTTTGTTTCATTAATTGAACACAGGTGTAGGATTTGTTGGATGAAAGATCCAAATCCCTGTGGAACTGTGGAAATCTGGGTCAGAGATCACTGAAAAATTAGCCAAGCATGATAGGTCAACAGTGGCCCAGACAGGTGTCTCCCTCGGCTTTGCTTCTCTGTATCACTTCCTGTGCTGGTATTTAAACACTGGTCTGTTGAGCTTGGGCATGAAGGTCAACACATGGATTTCTGAGTCTGCGGTAAATTAGAAGCCGGGTAGGATTCCTTAACTCACAAACACATGATCCCAAACACCCTGCCAGTATTAACTTCTCAGGGCAAAATATTTCCCTATGTGTTTTCACTGTGCCAAAGACACTAATGAGAAATTTTACCCCATCTTGAGATATGGATGATAATATCAAAAGAGATGCAAATAAGTTCTTTTTCTAGAAAGGAAAAAAAAATAAAACATAAGACACAAAAGGGGCATAGAATTGTTGAGAAAAGGAGATGATGCTAGTCAAAATATATTTGCTCTTCTTAAGAGCATATTGAAAATTTCAAACACATTTTTTCCTCTCTAGCGAATCTGTAGACATGGCACTTGCAATTCTTTTTTTTTTTTTCTGTCATTTTTACTATACGGTTAAAGAGTCACTACTTTGAATTTGTGTTTTGGTCTCATTACTATTCTCAGTGATGCCACAATAGAATTATTCTTAAGTATCTACACAACAGTTAGTACAAGACACAGATTGGATACAGACCATAATATATGACACTGCAGGAGTGCACTGTTGTAAGGACTCCTTCAGGGCACACAAACCCCTTAAATGAGCAGTCACACACAGAAACCGTAGCTTAACTGTGGCCTTTTTAATGCTTTGACACCCTACAGCATATATGTGCACACACATACATGCAAACACCAAACATTTTTTTCCTTACTAAGTAACAACTTTAAAAAAAAATAAGTTTAAGAATTCTTTATCCAGTGCTCCCAACTGAAAAGCAAAGAGCTATGTGAACCCATCTGACACTTTGAACTTTTATATACCTATGTTATATTGTGTTGCAGGAATTACTTATGCTACTTAAGAGATGCTCATCTGCCAAGTAATTCTTTGATAGTACTCTTTTGGGTAGATGTATATACATTTTTTCTTATTTTCTATATTTTGTAGATTCTAAAATGTATAATTTTTCATAGTTAACATCTTTAAATATTAGACTGATTCTTAAAAATCACTATTTTATCAGAGTTTATGGTAATGTTGTGGTTTCAGGTTTCATTGGGTCATGCAGTAATGATGTATATTGTACAATCATGGCAGTTTAGATTTAAAGAAATACTGATGCAAACTAGCCTTCATTTCTATGATAATAATATTGCATTTGTTCAACACCTGCTCGTGTGCTCACTCATGATCACACCCAATGAGAATAAATAATGTTAATGGAGAATAATAATCAACCATTGTTGGGGGTTGGGAGAAAGGCTCAGTGGAGACAGTGAACATAGAACACGGTGCAGATGGGTGTGCTGATCTCTTCAGACTAGAGGGTGGACACATTCCTCTTTAGTGACCCACAAAGAAAATTACCTGGAAAGGCCCACAGTTACATCAGAAAAACACTGAGAGAAACCTTTCTGTTCACCCCAAAGTCTAGCATGTCAGTCTGAAGACAAAAGGTGGTAGCTGTTATTTCCTGGGTTTTAGAAGCAGGAACTTCATAGGGCACACGCTTAGTTTCTATTTTACAGATGTTCAAATCAAGTCACAGAGAGATTTGGTGATCTCAGAGTGCTGGAACAAAGAGGTCGTCTTACTCCAGACTTACCACTCTTTCTAATTCACTTCTGTCTGCATATTACCTATTCAATCTTGCTCCCTTTATCTATAGGTGAAACTCATTGTTGTGCAGATTCTGCATACATAACCCAATTCCTTCAGATCATTTATTCTGAAATCTGGAAAACAGAGGAAAGTTCCCCAATGTCTATTTCTCTGGCATATTCTTTCCAAAGGCTCAGTCAACTAAAAACCAACTTAAAAATCACAAGGTCAACTGTCTTCAGGGCATTTAATAAAACTTGACGATATTTTTTCTACTAAGCAAAATTTGATTTAGATGTATGATCTATTTCCCAAATAGTGGATACTAAATTTTATTGCCTGAATTTTAAAATGTATTTCAAATCACATTAAGATTTATTTTATTTTTACATGCTCCAGAACACATTAAAATCAATTTTACTTTTACCTACTCAAGTATTTAATGTACAAATAAAAAGTTTATCAGTCACATTCAGTGTTTAAGTTTTTTTTTTTCAAGTATAGTTATTTATAGTGAAATCCATGTGCTACCTGCAAACACACTAGACTTGAGATATATGGAAATGATCCAAATGGAGTGAATAGAGTGGTGGGTGGATGAGACCCTCCAGACAGGGAAGTCCAGTTTTGCTATCTGGATGGTTAAGATCAAATCTCTTATTTTGTCTGTTAAGGGAGATAATTTTTGTTAGATCTGGATATTACAGAAGAAAAATTAGGGAGGAGAGATTGACTTAAATTACTTAAACTGGTCAACCGTGTATGTACATATCGGTTAACTACAGAACATCTGCTTTTCTAACATGAACCAAGAAAAGTCCAGCTTGGCCTCCAACTGAGTTCCTATTTGGGAAGGTTCTGCCCAGGTCTTCAAAACGACCTTGTATGTCTCAGGCCCTCCCCTCAGGCTACTTTCCCAACACTCGTCAGAGGATGGGTACTTTGATAGGTACATTCCCTTTTTTGTTATTTGTTCTATTATGAGCTTAATCAAGTTAGACTTGATGATGGTTTTTAGTGGTTCAAATTTCAGTTCTCTGCAATCAGAAAAACAATTTCTCCCTTCTTGATGATAATAATGTTCTATAAATGAAGCTTTTTAAAAATTCAGTTTCTTTCATCAAAAATTGATTCCACAAAGTATTTCCATTTCTCCCTCTTTCCAGTGCCAAGCAACACTGCTGGCTGAGGTCCCCACAGAGGACCAGAGAGAAATGCAACCAAAAGCTTCTTTTCTCGGGGTATGAAAGACAGATGTGAGCTCACCTAAACTAGACAATAAAGTCTGAACCATTTGCTATCTACTGGAATTTGCTATTAATTATTTTTGAAATCTAATTGTAAAATAAATGCCCATCTATTGAAGACTTTGGGGGAAAAGAATCTTAAAACAAAACAATTTCCTGTTTAAAAAAAAAATGAAAATAAATTACACAAGATTTTTAAACGACCAGGTGGCCCCAGTACAATTACACAAATGGAATACATTTAAAAATTATAGATGACAATTTGAAGCGATTTTACACTTTTATATTTCAGAGTTGGCAAGTGAATAAATGTCATAGTTTTTGTACTGTTTTAAAATTAAATAAATGCTCCATTTTGAAGGTAAGCTTTGCAATTTGATGCCAAACAGTGATTGCCAAGAGCACTGCAGACAGTGCCAGAATGTCATTTACCTTTATTCAATTAGGAAACTGCTAGAGAAGGTGTCTTTCCAGTTCCACCCTGAGTCATTTCCTGAGAGCGCTCCATGCTCTAGTCTGCCCCCCTTCTCTTTTGGTTTGAACTGCAGGAGAAATACATTCACAAAAAATCAATACAAACGGCTGCCTTGTGTTTCTCCACAACCAGAGATTTATTTATTGACATTTCAGGTTATACAGAAAGGTCTTTGTGGCAAGACACAAGCTGGTGGCTACAGTAGAAGAAAGATAAAGTGGTGCCACACTCTTGGTGGCCCACCAAAGCTGAGCCATAAGTACAGTTCCACATTGAGAATCAAGCATATTCAGGCTCTCACAGACTTCTAGAAGATTCCTAGATGTATGCAGAGAATGGATTCAATTACATCAAAATTACTTGACCATACTGATCGAATCTCGATTTTTACATGTGTTTTATTTTGTTTGCTAGCCATAGATAATTCAAACCACATCTGAGTTTGAAACAGTCCCCTTGCTTGACTTGCTCAAAATTATTTCTTTCTCTGGCTCCTGTACTATATAATATCGCCAGCAAATGCTCTTCCTTCTTTGTATGATGGACCCAGAGTTAATGGAATCATGTCAGATTTGTCGTTTCAGGATCATGTGGTAAGGCCATTCAGACACAATTAGACACTTACCTTGAGTAGTTAAGATGATAAATTATTATTATGTGCACACACCTTGTAAGTATTCCATTTCATTAATGAATACATAGAAACAGAAGTAAATACTGACGGTAATAAAATATAAAGACACAGAGAAATCCGGCCAGTGGGATTCCCGCTGTACCACTGATTTTCATGTTACTTCAGCAAGTTTCTTAGTCTATCTGGATTTGCATTTGCTTATCTGTGAAATGGGGACTAAATAGTACCAAAGCCAGAAGGTATGTAGATATTAGTAATGAGGATTAAGCATATAAGATGCAAAATACAACCCTGGAAAGTCCAGACTAGTCCTTATACTTACTGTCAAATCATGTTCCACAATATCTTATTGATATTCAATAGATTATATTTGGGGAAAAATATCTTCCATGTGAATGCATCCAAGAGAAGCTTTAATTAAATTTTATTTTTAACCTAAATGTTATGATTATAGTCCCATGGTTCCTTTCTTGTAGTTATGTAAATGTCTTAATGGTTCAGTAATTTATAACTATCAAAAAGATGAGCATATTTTTTTTATTGGAACATGATGAAAACTGGAGCCCTCAACATTTCCAAGAGATCCGTTCTTTAATTTTCATTAGTAAATTTTTGGGAACACATCCCTATAAATTACAGCCATCTTTACATTATTTGTTTTCTAAACTAAATATGAATTTTTATGGCTTCATCTTCCAAACCTTCATATGTGGATAAAAATTCTTCTAGAAAATGTTGTTGCATTTTTGACAAATATTCTTGGTTAGATTAGAAGGAAAAAAATGTTTTCCTGTTGTTTTTTGAATGTACTTATTCTCAAGTAGGAGTAGATGCAATTTTCGTGAAGTAGTAGTTGATGATAATACTAAAAGAAGAAAGAAAAACAGACCGACAGACTGGTGAATAATATGTGGAACAAAATAAATGTATGTGTGTGAGTTTGTGTGTGTGTGTGTGTTAATGTGTGTGCGTGCGCATGCGCACAAAATTGTGTTCCTTCTCTTAAGGCTGCATAGGGCATAAATTGTTTTCAAGCAAGCCTCGGACTCCTACAGCTCCAGCTGTCATGTGTAATTAAACATTTGGCCTCCACAATTACTCTACAGTGTACATATGCCAGCATTTCAAGCCTGGAATATGCATTTCAAAGAAGAATAATTCCCTGGAAATCCTAAATTGACAGGAGCAAAGACAGCCTGAAGGAAAGTAGTCAGAGAAAACTGTAAGGTCGGGATCTGATGATTAAAAAAGAAACTTCAAGAAGAACTTCAACCCTTAACTAAACCAATGGGAAAAGGAACGACAGTTGGCAAGCAGATTTCTGCATGGGGATTCTGACTAGGGAACCTCTTGGGGTAATTTAATATTATCAGTGTGGTTCACCTTGCTGTATTCAGTCTTACCATTAATATCATTTAAACAGATATTTTTCTTAAAGCGCATTTGGCATCACTTATTTCTTCATGAATCTTTAAAATATTAAATTTGACGATTCATGTTGAGTCTGTAGTTGATTTATCGAAAAGCATTCCTCCCCACTCTTCCGTCTTCCCCCCTTAGCTCCTGCAGGACAGATGATTCCACTTATGAGTAGATGCTGGTATCTCAGGGAAAAAAAAAATGCAATGCTGAGCTGACGTTTCCTTGCAATTCCCTTTTTATAGCCATTCGTTTTAATTCCATTTCCAATGGTGGCGGAATAAAACCGGGAATTTAAGTGTTTATTGAAATGCGATTTTTTAATTGAATTAATCTATTGTCGATGTATTTTCAGGCCGATCTCTTATGTATAGTCACTGTTAGGAATACTGCATTCAGAAAGTGCGTGCAAATATTTTCAGATAGCTTCAAAAATGTTAGCAAGAAGTGGAGAATAGAACTCTTCAACTTTATTTTGCAGCCTCAGGGAAGCAAGGAAATGCTAATTCAGAGGACTGTCAGGGCCTCCTCTGCTGTGTTTTCTCTCAGCAGCAGCCCAAAGACAACATGCACATGATTATGAATATTCAAGGAACAATTTAATCCTCTACTCCACTTTGGAATTTTCCTGAAAATCCCAATTATGTGACTTATGAGGCTATTTATGGGGCACATTTTTTTTAAAAAAATTTCAACCAGAATTAAATGTAACTACACATCATTTGTCTCCATAAATTTACCAGCCCAGAAAATAACTTATTTTTTAAATACTTATGTAACACGAATTTTCATTATTGAGGAGACCTAGAACTAATAAAAAGTAATAAAACTTCCAACCTCCCTCTCAAATGAGAAAACTTAACATCATTCAAGCCATTACTCAATGTTTGAGTGAAATGACAGATGAAACTTACAAATGTTTTTCAAAATGAAAAGAGAAGGCTTTGACAGAGTGAACTAAATCTTTACGTTAAGTGGTAATAGTCCCTAAAGTTCCCATTCAGTAAAGGCAGGATGAATCAAAGAAACATCTGTATTTTCCTATGTTGGTAAATCTTTCAGGATGTATCTAAACTTACCTAGAGTATTATAATTACATAAGACAAATTTAATATGAATGCTGCATTTTAGACAGAGGCAGACAGACACATTTCTAGTAATTGGAAATGAGAAATTTGGATCTTTGTAGGGCAAAGGTATATATACAAATGACTATAGCAAGGGCAATTTGAAGATAAACTCACATTATTAAGTCATTAATCCAATTATATTTATCTGATAAAACAAATCTTAAGATTTAGGACCAGATTACCCGAGGTTACAAGGAGTTAGCCTGTCTCTGTGAGCTGTTTGAATGAACAGCCTACCTCCTTAGATGAGATAAAATGTCTTCTGGCAGTTTTGAATATTTACCTTGAAGATGCATGATGTACTGCAATTTGTGATTTGCTGAATACCTATGCAAACTCCACCCAGTCTATACTGCAGCAGATGTTTAAAAAATATTTAGAAACAAACAGTATGGATATTTTTAAAATGTTGTATTCACTTCATGGAGCTCGGTGTAAAAATTTTCTCTTTTTATTTAAAATTGGTTCTTAGATTGTAAGGAATAATTACAGAAATAATGATTTGAAGAACAAGGAGGAAAGAAAGGAGAAGAATCAGAAAAGAAGAAATTGGATGAATAGAAGAGTTTAATGTTGCCTTGGGAGCATTGACTGAGATCTGATCATATTTGGATTCTCTATATTGAAACTAGAAACAAAGAAAATAACTGTCAAAATATTTTTATATGAGTTGAATCAGTGAGATCACCATTTGTGAGAACATAAATTGGAAAGGCATCTGCATATGTATTCAGACTATGTATAGAACACAGACATCAACTGTAAGAAACCAAATAACCTGGTAAAACGTTTGAACAGATATTTAATCAAAGAAGAGATGTATATGTAGATAGCATATAAGCAAATTAAAAAAAAAAAAAACTCAACACTATTAGTCATTAGGGAATTACGATTTAAATTTAGAGAAGATACTATTACATACCCAATGGAATGGACTTTTTAAAAAACTGGAAATGCCAAATACTGATAAGAATGTAAGAATTAGAATTCTTCCATGGCTAGTGGTAAAGCAAAATGGTTTGGCCACTTTGGTACCCAATGCATGAAGTTAATTTTCTTCTAAAGTTACATTTAATTGCAGTCTAGCAGTCTCACTCCAAAGTAAGTATATACCAAAGACAAATAAAAGTTCTCCCCAGACTAAAACAAAAAAGGTATACAAATGCTTTTAAGGCTTCTTTCATAATTACTAAGAACTGAAAGTAATCACAACAGCCTTCAATTGATAAATGTATTAAACAAACGCTTACTAAAGTTTAACTCTTATTAAAGTTAAACTCAATTGGAATATTATTCAGCCTTAAAGAGGAGGAGATTATATACATACATATGCAGTATGCATGCATTGCAAAGCTAATACACAAAGCAGATCTCAAAATAGATCTGTAAGGAGGATACCTTTTACCCTGTGAACATAACCATGGCTGCCCTGCCTCTGTGATTTATATTAAAACTGACATTTTTCTTTTTTCATTTACCTTCTCCCTCTCCCCCACCTAAACTTTGCAGAAGCAAGATTCCCTTTCTTCCCATCCTAGGGTGAGTTATCTGTCCTTGAGCAAACTCACACTACAGGAGTCAAGTAATTCCAACTTCAGGGATGCAGCCAGAAGACCTAAGAAATGGCTATCTCCCAAGCCTTGTGAATTTCACCCTCTGACAAGACACACCTGGAATGCCACTGTTGTGTCATCTCTTTAAAAGTCCTCTGTTCCCCCTGACTGGCAGAATCGCAGTGTCTGGTACAGGAGTTTAGTGTGTTTCTCCTTTGCTAACAAAGCAATAAAACTTCTTTTTCCTTTTTCTCAAAACCATGTCCTCATTATTGGGTTGGCATTGGGGACAAAGGGCCAAACTTTCAGCAGCATATTCTGCATTCAATTTATTTTACATTGTGAAGAAAGCTGAACTACTGAGTTAGAAAAAGTCCAGTGGACCAAGTTGGGGTGGCATAGACCCATAATCTCAGTGACCAGTGAGGCTGAGGCAGGAGGATTGTAATTTTGAGGCCAGCCTCAGTAATTTAGCAAGGCCCTGAGCAATTTAGCCATACCCTGTCTCAAAATTTAAAAATAAAAAGGTCAGAGGACGTGGCTCAATGGTGAAACTTCCCAGGTTCAATTGTCAATACAGAAAAAGAAAAAAAAAATGCAGTGGTTGCCAGAGCCTCGGGGCAGAAAAGTGTTTGCCTACAAAGAAACTAACAAGAACTTGTATAGCTGGGCACTGTGGCACATGCCTATCATACCAGAGGCTCCAAAGGCTGAGGCAGAAGGATTGAAAGTCCAAGCCCAGCTGCAGAAACTTGGCAAGGTCCTTAGCAACTTAGTGACATCCTGTCTCAAATTAAAATTTTTTTTTTAACATTTTCATTAATCCGGAGACAGCTCTGAAACCTGAAGGGTCCTTGGAAAGAGAGAAACAGTTAGTGAGTGGAAGATATAATTCCCCAATTGTCTTTTTATTTAAAAAAATTTTTTTAAAGTACTGGGGATATGGCTCAGTAGTGAAGCCCTTCTCTGTTCAATCTAAATAACTTACAATGGGACTGAATGATTCTATCTTTTTCTGTGTGTGATGCTGGTGACAAAACTTTATACCTTTATTTTTTTTTAACTCAGCCAGGCATGAGTTATGAGCATTGATTGATCCCAAGAATCTCTGGCCGGCCTAGACAACATAACAATATTTCCTATCTTTAAATAAAGAAAAAAATCACAGAACAGTAACCTAAAAATGGCTGACTTTTTCTTCATGTGAAGCATACCATGTGTAATTCTTCATGTAATAAATGAAAAGTGAACTCGTAGAATTTGGAATTAATGAAGAAGGGAAAACTAATACCATTCTCAAATGAAACTGACTGGATTGTCAGGTTGTAGAGACAAATGGGAGGGAATTATGTAAAATTAAGTAAAATAAGCAATAATGTACAGAGATTATGATGGCTTGATACTAGAAAAGGAAACTGGTACATCCGATAAGTACCACTGCAGAAAAAATGTTTGTATTCAAATATATTAGAAAAGACATTTATTCCAAAACAATATGACTTAATTAATCCAAAGAGAGCTTTCTTTCTCTATTTAATACACACACACACACACACACACACACACAATAAATAAATAAATAAATAATTAACAGGGCAAAGTCAATAATTCTGGTGAATTTCTTATTTGCAAGGCTAAACTATGATCAATTAAGTGGAAAAAGAAATCAGCTAAACAAGCTAGCATTATTTTAGCCTAGGTTTTTCAACAACAGTGCTAACTTCCTCAGACAGTAAATAAAATTCTACGGAAATTGGAGCAAAAGGACGTATCAAGAGTTTTATAACCAGGTAAAGTTTCCTTCAAGGTCAAAGGAACCAAACTGACACCAAGAATCCATTTTGGAAGAAAACAAAAACGTGTCATTTGAGGATGAAATTTAACAAATCAAGAGATGAAATAAAATTAGTAATTAAACATCAAAGACTTAATGGCAAGAGCTAAATAATAACATAGAGCTTTTAAAAAATATAAAACCAAGATGAAAATTTACATATATATGAAATATACTACTGCTGTCAAACACGTTGACAATCTACAAATAAATCTATAAATATAAAAATATCACAAAATATGAAGAAACATTAGATAAGGATATGCAATTGCATTTATTATTTTATCTTCACAGAAATGTTAAATATTTGTAAAATTAAAATACATAATTATTAAAGGGAAAAAGTGATACTAACCCCAAAGTCTTTCTTTCTTTCGTTTATTTTTTTAAAATTAGGTGAATAAACATCTACTGGATAATTAACAACTATTACAATTTTATCTTTTTCTTTTCTTATTTACTATTACAATTGTATTCTTTTTCATTTCTTATTTAAGTAAAACAAAATTCAAGAGTGTGCAGAAACATATGCATTGAGAGTGTTTTTTCTCATAATGGGAAATGAGTAATTTTTTATTTACTGTTTGCATTATTCCGTATTGTTTAATTTTTTTTGGTAATGAGCACAATTTTAAATAAACAATAATGCTATGGTAAAAATGATAAGAAGCATTCTTCTTTGTATAATATGCAGTTAAAATAAAAGGTGATAAGAAAGCATTATTTTGGGTTTCTGTATTTAGACATGTGTCTGATATTATTACAATGACTATTCAAGATAATGAAATGAGGCAGTACTATGTTGCAAATAGTTTTCTTTCATACACCAAAGCTTGGGGGTATTAGTGTACCATGGTACATTGCATGGATTGGTGATGAGATAGCTAAATGCTTAAATAGCTCACACAAAACAAAGTATCTTCATCAATTACTATGTCTGTCATGAATAAAAGAGATGGCACACATGAATTTATCTTAAAAGGGGAAATATGTGTACTTTATTTTAGGTATGTATCTATAAAATCACTACGATCCTGAAAAGTGAGATTATTTTGTAAGGTGCACCATGCCAGTTGGAGTCCCGAATGGTACTACTCCAAAACACAACACCTTGGCATTTGAGAAAATAGCAGTTCCAGGAAGGCCATTCTCACCATCTCACACCTTTCCCCCGAGCTGGCTATGAAAGAATTCTGTTATGAGATATAGGATTAAAAAAAAAAAAAAAGAATGACCAGGGATTGTAGGTCCCTTCCCCCAAGTTCATTATTAGATCATATCCCCTTTGTGCAATCAATCTCCACAAATTTTCAATTTTCACTCTTCATTGGACTTAGCCATGAAAATACACAACATAGTCTGTTTCATTGTATCTTCGCTTCTGAAGACTCTCATGACATGTAAAGGTCACACTTGAATTTGTGTGCTTTTCTCTTGTTGATTTCATCTGTGTTTTGTTATAGATGCTTCAACCATGCATCTAAAGAGGGACAAGTAAAGAAATCATTTTTTTTCTCTTATACCAGTGTCAACATAATACAAAACATTTTTAGTTCAATGAACAGACATTAGATAGAAGACTACATTATCTTAAAGAAGACTAAACTGTCATAAATTGACTATTAGTAAATGTGCTCTCCATGAGGTCTCAGGAGGAAGTGGGGCATATGCTACCAGAAACTGAAGAAGGGGGGGATCTTTGTTGTATCTTAGTGGAAAGTTTATTGGAATTGGGTCCTAGTTATAGATACCGGGGTGGAGAGAGAGACAAGAATCAGGGACGAAATGTATCATCCCCAAGGCACACTCCCAGTGTCCCACTTGCTCCAGACATGCCCCACCTGCCTACACTTACCACCCAGTTAATCCATTCAAATTACTAATTCATCAAATGCATTAATCCACTGATGAGGTTACAGCTCTCATGATCTAATCATTTCACCCCTGAACATTTCCTGCCTTAACACAGGCTTTGGGAGGGGGGAGCATATCATATCCAATCCATAGTACTTATATACCCTTTTATTTCTATGGGGAAAGGAGAGAATGAGGAATGTAGACAATATTGAGGTGGTATAAATGACTACCTGGGGGAATGAATAGTCCCATAGACAGAAGGTGGTTTGTACATGATTCTCTTTGGAATTTGCACGAGCCCAAGGGGCAGACTTCATTTCACATCAAAGTCCATCCAGGGGTGGGTACATTCCTCAGTCTTATTTCTTCAAATAGATGAGATTTCAGGAATGGATGGAAAGCAATGGTGTCCCTGCAGCCATCTGGTCCTTAATGCAGATAAGGAAATTCTTAAGAGTCTTGGCCTATGCCTGGGGAGGGAGAAGCAATACAAGTTTTTCTTTTGGGTCAAATGCTTAGGCTGCCAAAAATATCCTATGTTCTCAGATACTATTCCCCAAACTTCAATGCTAGGAGAACACAACTTGTAAAAGATGATCTTGGACAATTAGTTGAGGAGATTTCTAGAAAAACACTGAAGGATTTTTTTTTTGTTGTTGTTATTTTGTTTTTGTGCTGCTGATAGCAAAATGTTAAGAAGTTAATTTCTGAGCAAACAAACTTTTACAATGGAAGGAAACAAGAAAATGCATTGGAGAATTCTTGTCTTATTTGGATGGCAAAAGACAACAGAATTGAAAGATTAGCTCACTTTGTAACAGAGTAAAATCCAGCATTTGACTAGATAACTTTTTACTGAAATATCAGAAACCTGAAAAGATCAGATTTTTGAGACACACAAAAGACTCTTTGAAGAGCTTTGGGGTGTGACTCTGAGAGCCTCTTAATCAGGTAGGAGGGCCTCTGGGAAGACCAAGGGTATCATCCCTGAGTCTTCTCTGCAGAAGACAAAGAAAGAAAAGGCACTCTATCAAAGGCATTCTATCTCATGAAGGAAACCAACATGAAATTCACACAGCAACTCCTATAGTTGTTTAGAGTGGTATCCAACTGAAATATTGTTAGCTTGGGCATCAAGGGACAAGGAGAAGAGAAAAGGAAAGAAGAAAGTTGGAATGTCCAAATTCTACTGGAAGAAGAGGACTAGTGAAAGAACTGGGCTGCAAACATCAGTTTGGTTCTGTGAGATTGTTCAGGCTTCTGTGAGTCGATCCAATCTAATCACATGAGTTCCCTAAAAGCAGCGGCATTACTATGCACGATGGGGAAGCTTAGACAGCTCATAGGAATCAAGACAAGTCTCCATCTAACAGGAAGCAAGTATTGGGGGACCTCAATCCTACAGGAAAAAAAAGAAAACTAAATGCACCAATCCCCAGAATGACTGTGATAGGAGATCTCACTTCAGAGTGCCCATTCAGGAATGCCATCGGCCACCACCTTGATTTCAACCTTGTGGAAATGTAAGCAGAAGATTCAATCAAGTCTGCCTGCATTTCCAAATTCCAAAAACAGCACTCTAAAAATTGTGTTGTTTTCAGCTACTAAGTTTAGGCAATAATGTTATTCCAGCAACAAAATATTAATACAGCCTCATAGGAATTTTGACACTAACGTTGCTAAGAGTAACATAAAAGAGAAGAATATCACCTGAATTAAATAGAAAGCCATGACAATACAAGATTCAAAAAGTGGCCCAGAACAGTTTTAATCAGTTTAGTGAGCACAGAAACATAGTAAAACTATTAAGCCATTTGATTTTTGTTGTCAGAAACAATTTTGCCCTTTAACTACCAAATATATTACCAATTCCAAATTAGAATGGTAAAACTTTTCCATATTTAGTATTATAAAAGCCACAGGTGACAGCAGCCTCTGAGAAGACCCTAATGTTCCCCTTTCCCTGGTGTAATACTCTCCCATACTATACGAGGGTCTGTGTGCCCAGTGAAACACAGAAGGTGTAGTGGCGTGTCACCTCCACTGTTAGATCATAAAAAGCAATGCCACTTTTTTCTTGGACTTTCTCCCTCTCCTGTTATTTCTGAGAGAAGCCACCTGCTAGGTCATGAGCAGCCCTGTGAAGATGTTCATCCAACGAGGAAGCAGTCACCAGCCATGAGTCCCATGAGGGCTGTGCTGGAAGTGGGTTGCCAGCCCAGCCATGCCTTTGGATAATTGCAGCTGTAGCTGACATCTTCAGAGACCCTGCGTCAGCACCACCCAGCTAATCCACCCTTGAATTCCTGACCTACAGAAACTGAATGAGACGAGTGCTTTTGGGTTTTAATCACTAACGTGGGGTAATTTGCTACATGGCAATAGATAACAAATGTACCTTATGAGGTCAAAAAGATTATTCCTTTCCCAAGCAATTATCCATATAAAATAAGCAATAAAATCAACAGGTCAGTTCATATCCAAATCAAATTTTTATTAAATCCTGTTATAGCACACTCATAAAACTCAACACATAATTACCATTAGACTTCACCAGAGCAAAGATCATAGCCCATGTTCACCATTATCTATTGCCTAAGGTTTCCTAAGGTCATGCCTACTCTGATCTCATGTGCACACACAAACACCCACACACACTCACAGAATATTTAAATAATATTTTACAAAGAATGGTCTGATGAATGCATAAATTGAACAAAATATATAATTGCAAACTGCTACCTACTTTTCATAAGCCATGATAGATATACCTTGTCCTCGTTCTTTGGCAAGAGCGTGAGTAATTCTTGTTTAGTACTGTGTGCTGGTTGACCTTCCAGCAAGAATTGACAGCAACTCACAGTTCCACTTAACACATATTGCTATTGATCAAGGTCACCTAAAGAAACCCAGATGCCTCCTGGAAAATAGAAATTAAAGATCATAATGGTGGATGCAACTGGAAAGGTTTGACCAAAAAAAAAAAAAAGAGTGAAAATAGCATTGAAGTTCTGATATTTTGGTAGTGGGTGATCTATGTGGCTAACAATTGCTGCTTCTTCATCAAAATAATCACTTCAAATTGCACTTTGGGGATGCACTCTGCAGGTGTGCCTAGTGAAATAGCAGTGAGGCAAAAGTCATAGCACATTGAGTCACTGCTATCACTCAAGGAAGATGAGTGTCCTAAGTCTCTTCTAAATGCTGCTGTAGCAGGAACATGTGCATCAGGAGCTATTTTGGGTTTGCCTCTAAGCTCTTTAAACCAAAGATCACTGAGAGAGCCTGCCCGTGGTGTCAATGACAAATCTGTCACTTATTTTTTTTGAATACACCAGCAGCAAAAGAAATGAATATGGCTCAGACTTATTAACACTGATTGTCAAGACACCTGCTAGGTAGGCACTTTAGATGCCAGTGACCGGAGTTCAGAATTCTGTTTCCTGAAACAGCGGTGAGAACTGAAGAGTTCTATGGCCTGCAAACGATACTGTTAGGAAGAAAGAGTGAATGTTCACTAATACTGATGTCTGATGGGTTATCTGACTGAAATAGTTTTATTCACAAAGCAGAAAAGTCACTGGGAGAAGGGAGGACAGAAAACATTTGCAAAGATATCCTTTGACTGAAACATTTTCTAACTGCTATTTCTGCCATTCCACACCTCAAAGGCTCTGCATTCAGGGGGGTGGGGATCATGAAAATAAATTGTGGCAATTGGGATTTATCCTTTAATTATTGTTTATTTCTCTCTTGCTCTGTTGTGATCCTCTGTCTATATGGCTATGTATCTAAATATTTTGTTAAGTGTAAGGAAGTTTAAGTTGAATAAAATTGCATAGCAGTGTTCTTGGCAAATTGATCACACACACACACACACACACACACACATACACGAATAAGCTCCTTTTAAAGTTGGGTTATTTGAATCAGACAAGCCATCGTAAATTTCATTTATTCAGTAGAAACTTTAATAAACCCTATGGAATGAATAGGTAATAAAAATTACAGAGATGCATTTCTTCTTTTAAACTTGATTCTTACTATTGTAAATAGTGGGTTAGCATCCACGGAGATAAGTGTATTTACAAGTGAGTATGTGTGTGTATTCACAGCACAGAACTCATATTAGGAAGTGAGAAAAGTCTGAAAAATCAATTGAAATTTAAAAAGAAATGAAGTCAAATTTGGGGGTTTGGAGATTAGGTTTTATTATCTGTAGAGATAAAGCTGGGAGTTAGCATAGCTTTAACTAAAACCTTGAACCACCAAAATACTGGAATTCTGGTCAGTCTCCCTTCTTAAACAGGGTTGGCCGATAAAAGAGAAGATACAGTTAAATTTGGATTTCTGAATAACGAGTGATGTTTGTAGTTTAAGTATATCCCGAATTTTACATGGGATATACGTACACTTCTAAACAATCTGTTTATCTGAATTCTAAATTTAAGTGAGCATTCTACCTATTTATTCACAAAATGTGGCAAATGTACCTGTCTACTTTCCCTTCCTCCAGAGAATAGCTTGCTGTATTTTACTGGTTAGTTGTATATTTATTGATAAGTTGTTACATCTACATTACTTTCCTTTTAAAATACTTTTATTTATTCAGTGTTATTTCCTAGTCATAAAACAGATTCTTTTCACGTGTTAATGTTTTCATTTCAAAAATTTGAACACTTTAAAAACATACCATGAGACAATAAGATGGAACAAATGAATGAAAGTGTCAATTTCATGTTAAGTGTAAACATTATCAGTGTTTTCATTTCTCGTGGTGTTGCTTGATGACAACAGTCAGTTGAGAAAAGAAAGTAATATTTACAGCATGTCTAATTACAACTCAATAAAGACATGCAATGCCTGAATACATTCTCTAGCCAACATTCTTGCCCTTGCCTAGTCCAAAGAAATCTAGGCCCCCACAGTTTCCCTTTGCAAAATGACATAATAGCCAGGTAATAGCCAATTGCTCTTTGACTAACCTTGGGGGATCTCAACCAAGTTAACATTTTAGAAGATATTTTCTCTAAATCTTTTAATGTTATTACACTGTACTAAATGTGAATAACATGACTGAAACTTAGAAAATATTTTTTTATAAAAAAATCAAGCAAGTTGCAGAACTGAAATTCATAGCATGTAAGTCAAGAAAGCATTGTAAATAAATTATATAGGGGCCTCAGTTAATACCCTCTTCATGAACACAGCTTCAAGAGCCTTTCATTGTTATTGAGGGAGAATGTTTAAGTTAATGACAAACAAGGCTGTACTTACATACCTATAGAAAGATTTTTAATTTAAAAGCATTAATAACAATGAAAACTTTTACTACCTAGCTGTCCATACATTGGAGAATATTTAAATTAGTATTCCAGGCCTGAAAAATTAAGAATTTATCCAAAAAAGTAAGTACTTATTTAGGAATGGGCCATGAAAAAATGCAGAACACAAAACTGGATTTGATTACTAGATATAAAATTATATTTGCGTAAAACAAGTTTTGAAAGAAATAATGGGCAAAAAACTTATATTTGCTGAAGTTGCAGATATGCAGTAAAATATTTTATTTCTTATAGGTAAAGCACTCACAATATTTTATCATACTAGTTTTTATAGTTATAATTAATTTTTTTGAATTATATTTTCATGGCCTCAGCAGTATTTCTAGAAGTTACATTTATATACCTTAAAAACAAAGCAGTGGACTCCATAATATATTTCATAATTTTTTCATCCTTTGATGTACTGTGATCATTTAGTGTAAATGCCCTTTGAAATTTATGCTTTCTATTCCCATTCTATGTACCATTCAATCACAAATACACTTCACTAGAGACTAATAAATAAATAAGAAATCTGTAAACACTATAATTTTATCTTGTATATCTTAACTTGAACAAAAACAGCTCTTGTATTGGTGTTATCAGAAAATCTGAGACTCACTGTACTTAGAGGGTAAAAAAGCATTAACTAATAATTATTTTCTAAAGAATGCTGCCAATCTCTAAAAGAAAAATAGAACTAATAGCACAAGAGCCCCAAATAAATGCAGCAAAGCAGTGATTTGGAAACCACATTTACAATTTGGAATATTTATTATTATAATCTCTCTGAGACAAAATAAAACTCCAACTGATAATTACGTATATTACACAAAAAGATGTATTAGTCAATGTTGCAGTTCTATAACAAAATACTTGAATCAATTAACTTTTAAAGAGAAGGTGTTTATTTAGGTCACAGTTCTGGAGGTTCCAGTTCAAGATTGGGTGGCCCCATTGTTTTGTGCCTCTGGTGAGGGTGCTGATGGGGATAGCAGGATGCAAGCGTCAGATCAAACTGCTCACCTCGTGAGCCAAGAAACAGAGACAGACTGAAAGATTGATGACTCACAGTTCCATTCAAAGGCATGCCTTCAAGGATATAAGGCTATTCCACTCTTAAAGAGCCCCCACACCTCCCAACACTTCCATCCTAGAGACTAAGCCTTTAGCACATGGAACTTTGGAACACCACCCACATTCAGATTTATAGCAAGTGCTGTTTTTCTAAGTTTTAGAGTATTAAAGAACTAAAGGTAGTGGTTTATTATAGAGGTAGTAGTTAATTATAAATATTTAGAATAAGGAGTCATATAATAGGTACAAGTACAAACTCAGATCTACTTCAAACCTCATCACAGCTTTTATCATGAGGATATCCAGTTGTTGGTGGAATGCTCTGGGTTCACAGAACCGTGCCATGGAGGGAATGCAGGCATCCTCTAGAGACTGGGTCTTTAACCCTAACTTCATGTCTTATAAACTCATGTGATATATTTTGGTGTTTAAGGAAACACAGTGTTTATATTTTTTGACTATTGGAGGTCTCTGATGATTCTTTGTAGCTCTTTGATTTCAGAAGAGCACATCACTCATATTTTCTGAACTTTACATCAGAGTTGTCTTTAAAAGTTAAAGTTAATTCTGTTCTATTCTCCTCAAAAGATGGCTTCAAAAATGCCAGCTGGGATCAGTAGCAGAGTTAGTTATGCAGTGACTCAAAATCATACCAAGCATGATGAGATGGTTCTGCGTCTTGATTGCAGCAGTGGTTACATGGATGTGCTCATGCCACAAAATGACAGTGCTCTATACTGCCTTATTGTAGCAAGATGAATTTCATGGATTTTTATATTGAACTGCAGTTATTTAAATTGTAAACATGTAAAGATCGCAGCAGAGTTCTGGGTCCTCGCTTTGCAATTTCCTGTAATCATGATACATAAATTATTATTTTGGGGGGGAGAACTGGGATTGAACTCAGGATTGCACTCAACCACTGAGCCACATCCCCAGCCCTATTTTGTATTTTATTTAGAGACAGGGTCTCACTGAGCTGCTCAGCACCTCACTTTTGCTGAGGCTGGCTTTGAACTCAGGATCCTCTTGTCTCAGCCTAAATTATTCATTTTTATTAGTAACATGACTTTGGCTTTGGCTGACTCTGAAATTGGTCAGTGTTTCATAAACTAACCTGTGCTTATTGATCTGCACCAAGCATTGTTTTTTTTTAAATGCGTACTATACCACAGAAAGTTGGGAATGTCTAAAATAAAACAAAGAAGTAGTCAATTTCTGTTGAAAACAAACAGTCAAATGCTACTAAAAAGACAAAGTAAAAAAATAGACACAAGAAACTGGGTTAGACAAATATAAATTTTGAAATAAAAAAAGCAAAAATAATTTGGGAAATGGAAAGATGCAAATGTATTGTGAATTTTTCAGAATTGCAACTGTTCTAAACTTACATAGGCCTTTGGCCAAACTTTGAAAAAGTTGCAGCATTATTCTAAGAGAAATGTTAATACCTATCTAACCGGAAGGAAGGAAGGAAGGAAGGAAGGAAGGAAGGAAGGAAGGAAGGAACCAAAGCCAATGAGCAGACCAGTAGGACAGGTAACTGGTAGGCCAAAGCCAGATTTTGAAGAATTTGAATATTGAATTTAGAATATTTTGAAAAGCCAAACAAATCTTTGTGTGTTAGTCAACTTTTTTTTTTTTCTGTTACAAAATACCTGAGGAGAGATTTATTTCAGTTCATGGTTTTAGAGGTCTCAATCGGTGGTTGACTGGACTACAGTGAAGCAATGTGGCCAAAAAGGTGGGATGGAGAAGAGGTGCTCCCGTTACAGCAGCCAGGACACAGAGAGAGTAAAACCAAAGCTGCAGAACAGACCCCAGAAATTAGAAATGCCAGGAGTGTGCAGTGCCTGCCCTGGAAGTCTGCAGGCAGTGACCAAGCCGACTACAGCTGATAAGGCCATAGGGGAAGGGGGACCCAAGGCTCTCGGATCCCAACTGGCCCCACCACATGGACCCCATACTGGACATGAATTCACAGGACTTGGTGTTCACCCTACTGCTCTTTGGTCTTGCTATGGTCTGATAAGTCCTTTCTATTCTCCTATTCTTCCCTTTTAGAATAGGAATGTTAACCTGTACCATTGTGTATAGGATATGTAGGGTTTGTTTTTCTTCTTTTTTTGGGGGGACACACACCTAAGAGTTCAGTTTGAGCCTCAGAGACTGTGAACTTGGACTTTTGAATAATGTTGGAACTGTTATGACTGTGGAGACTCTTAAAAGATGGACTAAATGCATTTTGTGGGGGGCGGGGAGGGGTACAGGTGAACTCAGGGGTACTTGGTCACTGAGCCACATCCCCAGCCATCTTTTGTATTTTATTTAGAGACAGGGTCTCACCGAGTTGCTTAGCGCCTTGCTGTTGCTGAGGCTGGCTATGAATTCACGATCCTCCTGCCTCAGCCTCCTGAGTTGGTGGGACTACAGGCGTGTGCCACCACGCACAGCAGACTAAATGCATTTTGCATTGAAAGATGGACATGAGCCTTTGAGGGTTGGGGTGGAATGCTATAGTTTGAATCTGGAATGACAGAGGCTTATTCGTTGAAGACTTGGTCCCCCAAAGAGCAATGTTTTAGAGGCATGGCTTGTGGGAAGTGATTGGATTATGGAGGCTCTAAATTCATAGATGGATTAATCCCTAAAGAAGTTATAGTTGAATGGATTTTGGGGAGGTGGTAGAAACTATAAGAAGTAGGACCTCATTGAAGGGAATGGGTCATTGGTTATGTGACCCTTAGGGACAAAATATCCAGCCCCTTCCATGCTTTCTGCTTACCAGCTGTTATGAGGTTAGTAGCTTTGCTCCACCATATCCTTCTTCCATTATGTTCTTGGTCACCTTCATGCCCAAAGCAATGGAGCCAGCCAACCAAGGGCCAAAACGTCTAAAAGCATGAATCAACAATTCTTTCCTTGATTTTCTCAAGCCTTTTGTCACAGTGACAGAAAGCTGACTAGCACAAGGTTGAGTTCAAATCCTAGAGACCTAGTACAGGTCCTTAGGTGTGTGATATAAAATCTCTAGGTCTCATTTGCTAAACTGGAATAATAATACAATGTGTTCCCAATGAGCATTGTGAAAATTGAATATGTACTAAGCACTTAATTTCTAAAGAAATAGAGCACATTCTGTAGATGTAAAATGCTATACTATTATTTCAAGGAATGATTCTCAAATTATATCATTTCAAGGATCTAATTGCCTAACTCATGCAGACTGGTGTTGTCAAGAAAACAAACAGAACAATACAAAACAAACAGCTATGCAGCTATTTTCCTGATTAAAACAATATATATATATATATATATATATATAC
>NW_026000022.1:2783311-2803859 GCF_001458135.2 Marmota marmota marmota
AGATACATTTTAAATTTCCTTTAAACTGCTCCCTTCAAAAGCAATATTCTGAATCATCTTTGTGGTCATCTTGTCACAAGTGTTTGTGTTTGTGGTTTGTGGCAGAGGATCTCCCCAGACCACAATGTTCAACCTCGAATCTTCTCAGAATTCCGTCGAATACTTTTCTCCAAAAAAAATTTTCCTTGTTTCTTAAATGTAAGAAAATATTTACATAAACTATGTTAGAAAAACATTATTTATCTTCCTTCCTATATAGTCAAGAGGGAAATGCAGTTCTGAGGATAAGGTTAGCATAGTTCATTGAAAAGGTTTAGGTTTAGATTGATATAATATCAATTTAAAATATAAATTGTATCTAAAGGCATCAGAAAGCATGTTATTGTGAGGGTAATGAGAATTGGCCCATGACCAAGTCCTGAAAAAAATTAATATTGAGTGAAGAAAAATTCAATTTGAGTGAAGAAAAACAAGCGAAAGAGGCCAGGTATATTGGAAGAAAATAGGGAAATGTGAGACAGGATAAATTTTTTGTAGGAGGGAGTTGAATGCAGAACAATATGGTAAATATTACTTGGACACCAAAAGGGAAAATGGGAATATGCCCACAGGATTGGGCACCTGGGTCTGCAGTGACACTGAAAGAGCATGCGTAGGAACTCAGCAGGAAAAAGACCCCTGTGACTTGCGCATCACCTCCAGCATGTTGTTTGGAAGTCATGGGTCCCATACTTACAATTAGAATCGAGGAGACTGGGAAGCAGTCACTTTTCTTGGACTCACAGGAGAACAGAGGTTACTACCACCCTGAAGTCTTTTGGGGCAGGTGGCTCCTGAGAGAGACAGTCCCACACATTCTACTTTGTGGAGAAGAAGCTTCCATGATGCCTGGACAGGGAGCAGATGTCCAGCTGGTGACACTTCTGTGCAGTTCTCCTTCAGGACTCCCATCCGATTTTCTTAGTAAGGATCTGAGAAAGATTCCTTTATAGTCCTCACATGGGGAGGAGAAGAGCAGCCATCTGAGAGTCTCAGGCCCTTCTCACTAATAAATACCCACTATCCCGTCCTGCCTAAGAGAGAAAACAAAGAAAACCAAAAAATACATTCAACAAGAGACTCAGGGCTTCAAAGAAATAGAAAGGAGGTGACAGCCATGTGAGGAGGTGGGTTTAAAAAAAAAAAAAAAAGAATGGACACGGTTGTGAAGATGTCACTCCTGACAAACCAGCAAGACTCCAGAATAATTACAGAGAGCCAAAGAGCTATAAACTTCCAAACCTTTCTCTACAGAACAGCTATGTAGGGAAGTCCCAAATCTATCAGAGGAGAAAGAAAACAAAGCAATAGAGGGATTCAAAACTCGAGTACTTAGAGCTTCAACAAACATTAAACATAGCCCCACTTTTAAATGGACTACTATGAAAGCCGATTTAATTTAGTATCTACTATCTAAAAGTTCATTTAATTCACTATCTTCTATTTAATATGATATGTTCATTTTAAGAAAAGCAATCATGAGGCATAACAAATGATCTAAAATGAAAAAGCAAATGTCAGAATTAGACTCATTCAACACAAATGTTGGAACACAAAGAATTTCAATATTTACGGTTAATATGTGAGTGAATCTAGTGGAAAATACGCAAAACGAGGGGGAGAGTATTGCAGAGAGATAGAAACTATCAAAAAGAAGCAAAAGGAAGTTGGGAAAAGCAAGATATCATTGACTTCATTAGTAAACTCAACACAGTTGAAGAAAGAATCGGGGACTAAAACTGGGAAGAGAAAAATCTCAAGAGAAAAATGGATGGAATATTTAAGGTTGAAATTCTGATGGTTGAAAACTCTTAAAAATTGATGACAGTCCCAAGCAAGTTCAGAGAACAAGAACATTAAAAATGAAACAACACAAAAGGCAAAATAAAAGCCCCACTCAGGCAAATCATATTTTAACTACAGATACCACCACAAAAAATAAAATCCTGAAGGGAAACAAAATGAAAAAAAAATTTAGGGAACAAGAATGAGACCTACCAAAGACTGTTCCTCAGAATTTATGAAAACAAGAAGAGATTGAAATATATAAATTGTGGGAAGGAAAAAAAAATCCCACCAACCTAGAATTATATACCATTGAAATAAATGTTTTGACATGAAGTAGTGATAAAGATATTCTCAGAAAAACAAAACTGACTGGTCCTGTAGGAAATGTTAAAACAGTTCTTCGGACAGGAAAGATCATGACACATGGAAAACAGATCTGTATCACAAGAGGGAAAGCATCTACATACCAGAGTAAGGTATAAAACATTTTATGATCTCATTCATGATTGGTATAAAAGATAATTCTTATGCAGTAGTAGTAATGTGTTGGATAACTACAAATGCACAGGGGAAATGAACAAGAGCGACCCATAGTGCAGAAACTAAGCATTAGAGTCATGGAACATAAAGTTTAGAGTGTTCGTTGAAGGTGAACTTGATGTTTAATATTTTGCATATTGAAATAGTTATTTTAAATGCTAGGGAAACCACTGAAAAATATTTTAAGAGAATAAGAAAAGGGTCAATGAAAAAGAACAGCTTCATCAGAAAAAAAAAAATAAGAAAGAGCAGAAAAAACCATACAAGAAAATAGAACAAATACAATAAACAGAAAACACTTACAAAGATGATAGATGGTGATACAATTTTGTTGATGATTGCCATAATCTGGAAATACTTTCAATGCACCAGTTAAAAGACAGAGAATACCAGGTTGACTTAAAACAAGACCCAATCATATGCACTCTATAAAATTTCGACTTTAAATGAAAAGACTCAGGATAAAATTAAAAGTGGAAGAAAGGAATACCACGCTAACATTAATCCAAAGAAAGTTGGGATAGATACATTCCAGTAAGTGGACCTCACAGGGAGCTTTATCAAGGATCCAGAACAGCATTACATAATGATAAAAGAGTCAGTGCTATAAGAAGACATAATAATCGTAACAGATGTATCACTACATGAGAAAAAATGAAAGTCCTAAAGTGAGAAACAGTCAAATTCACTATCATATTTGCG
This sequence comes from Marmota marmota marmota, assembly GCF_001458135.2. Taxonomy (NCBI): domain Eukaryota; kingdom Metazoa; phylum Chordata; class Mammalia; order Rodentia; family Sciuridae; genus Marmota; species Marmota marmota. Next base: position 2,786,381 of record NW_026000022.1, read on the forward strand.
GTTCTCAATACTGCTCTCAATACTGTAATTGATAGAATAAGCAGGCAGAAAATAATTAAAAAGAGACCACCTGACCAGCTATCAATTGACATGATCTCATAGAATTTCTTAGAACATTCTATCCAACTATGATAGAATATGCATTGAATACTTACTAAAGCAAACTATGTTCTGGGCCATAAAGACAGCATGACAAATTTAAAGGAATAGAAATCATACAAAGTATATTCTGAGGCTACAATAAAATTAAACTAGAAATTTTAAAAATAGATTAAAATATATTTGAAAATCATATTATGCTTTTCTAAATAATTCTTATAAAATAAAAAAGTCATGAAATTCTTATGAGATAAAAAAGATAAATTATAAAATATTTATAAGTAAATAGAAATAAAAATACAAGTTTGGCTTGGGAATACACTGAAAATAGTATTTAGAGGAGAATTTATAGTCTTAAAAGAAGTTTGAGTGGGGGGCACTAAAGAAGAATGGCGTTACCTTAGGTTAAGTGGAGGGAAGTGAAGGGAAGGGAGAGGAGGCGATGTTGGGATAGGAAAGATAGGAGAACAAAACAGACTTTGTTACTTTGTGTAAATATGTGACTGCATGACCAATATGATTCTGCAACAGGTACACTCAGAAAAATGAGAAATTATATTTCATCTATGTATGATACATCAAAGTATGTAAATGCATTCTACTGTCACATATAACTAATTAAATTAAATTTAAAAATTTTAGAAAAAAAGAAGTTTGAGAAAGAAAAAAGATATGAAAATAATGTTTTCCTCCTTAGGAAATTAGATTGAGAACAAATTAAGCCTATAGAAAACAAAATTTTATAGCAGTCAGAGAAATGCAAATCAAAACCACCCTAAGATACCATCTCACTCCAGTAAGATTGGCAGCCATTATGAAGTCAAACAACAATAAGTGCTGGCGAGGATGTGGGGAAAAGGGTACACTTGTACATTGCTGGTGGGACTTCCAATTGGTGAGGCCAATTTGGAAAGCAGTATGGAGATTCCTGGGAAAGCTGGGAATGGAACCACCATTTGACCTAGCTATCGCCCTTCTCGGACTATTCCCTGAGGATCTTAAAAGAGCGTACTATAGGGATACTGCCACATCAATGATCATAGCGGCACAATTCACAATAGCTAGACTGTGGAACCAACCTAGATGCCCTTCAATAGATGAATGGATAAAAAAAATGTGGCATTTATACACAATGGAGTATTACGCAGCACTAAAAAATGACAAAATCATGGAATTTGCAGGGAAATGGATGGCATTAGAGCAGATTATGCTAAGCGAAGCTAGCCAATCCTTAAAAAACAAATGCCAAATGTCTTCTTTGATATAAAGAGAGCAACTAAGAGCAGAACAGGGAGGAAGAGCATGATTAACATTAAACAGAGTCAAGTGGGGGGAGAGAGAAGGGAAATCATATGGAAATGGTAGGAGACCCTCAATGTTACACAAAATTACACATAAGAGGTTGTGAGGGGAAAGGGGGGGAAACAAGGGAGAGAATTGAACAACAGCAGATGAGGTAGAGAGGGAAGATGGGAGGGGAGGGGAGGGGGGATAGTAGGGGATAGGAAAGGTAGCAGAATACAACAGTCACTAATATGCCATTATGTAAAAATGTGAGTGTGTAACCTATGTGATTCTGCAATTTGTATTTGGGGTAAAAATGGGAGTTCATAACCCACTTGAGTCAAATGTATGAAAGATGATATATCATGAGCTTTGTAATGTTTTGAACAACCAATAAAAAAAATAAAAAAATTTAAAAAATTAAAAAAAGAAAACAAAATTTTAGGCAGATAAAAAAATTAAGCAATTTTAACTAAATAAAAAAAAAAATCAAACCATGTTAAAAAAGAAAATATTTCAGCAGAAACCAAAAAAAAAAAAAATTGAAATCGGGAAAACAATAGTAAAAAATCAACAACAAAAAAGCTAGTTCTAAAATGCTTAATAAATCTGATCAACTTTTTGCCTAACTAAGCGAAAAAATGTAGAAGGCATTGATTATTAATGTGAGAATTGAAAGAGATGATAAAGACTATTGATTCCCAAGTCCAGTGGTCAAAGGAGTATTACAAACAAGTTTGTGCCACAATTTTGATGCCTTGATTAGCAGATGTCAGTTTCCTAGAAGAGACTAACTACCAAACCTAACTTAAAGGGAAATAGAAAACCTCTATAGTCTTATATCTTTCATTTTATTATATTAGTAGTTAAAACACTAAAACCAAAATAAATACAACACAGATGCCTGGAGCTTCTCTCATATGAATGCTTCAAGACATTTAAGAAAGGAATAATATGACCAAATCCTCTCCATCTTTTTGAAAACAAAAGTTGAAGAGGGGAGTACACTACCCAACACATTTATTACCTGCATTATCCTACTATCAAAACCAGATAAATACATTACAAGAATAGAAAATGATAAACCAATATTTTTCAGTTTTTAATGGAAACCACTACAAAATCATTAGTGAAATGTTAGCATATCTAACCCACCAATGTATAAAAAGAATTATGCACCAAAACCAAGTAGGAATAATCCCAGGTATTCAAGGTTGGTTCAACATTTGAGAACCAGTTAACATAATCTACCTCACTAGCAAGATAAATAAGAAAAATCATATGATCATCTTGATGGATGCGGTATCAACATTTCATGAAATCCAGCAGTAATTCATGATAAAAATTCTCAGTAAACACCAATGGAGGGGATCCTTTTCAATTCATTTAAGGAAATCTACAAAAAAAAAAAACTTAAAACAAGCATGAAACTTGTATTAACACACTGGATAAACCCACCCTAAAATCAAGAACAAGACAGAGATGGTTTCTCGCACCACTTCATTCAGCATCTTACTGGAGATTTTAGCTAGTCCAATAGAACAAGAAAAGGAAATAAGAAATCTACAATGTAGAAGGAATAAATAAAATGCCTTTGTTTGTCTAGGTATAACATTCCAAAGATTTAACTAAGATTTAAGTGCCTTAGACGCCAGGAGAACAATACCCGAGATAGGAGGTGAAAATACAAAAGTCAAGTAGTTTCCTTTACAGAAGCAAGAAAATTTGAATTTGGAATATGAAAATGAAACACCATGCCCAATCCATTAAGATCAAGAAAAGCTAAGAGATGGTTAGGTGATTACCTAAGAAACATTACAAAATAGGTACAAGATTAATGTGTAAAACTTACAAAACTTTGGTGAAAGAAATAAAACACTAATTATAAAAATAAGTAGATATGAGTTAACAGTTTTAAAAACACTATGCACTGGCATTGAACTACCAAGAGGCAGATGATGGAAGCCAAATTTCTCAATGACAGAGAGTGATACTGCCAATAAACAACTGAAGAAAGATAGAATAAACCATGTGGTGCTGGATTAAATTTAAATAAATCAGCATAAACTCAATGTTTGTTTAATATAGACACAAACAAATAGATGTTATAGAAATGGTTATGGATATGTATACATGGATTATAATATGTGTTTACATGGATTAGAATGCATGGATATGTTTCATAGTGCTACCTGCTAAGAGCACTGATAGCCAAGTAACAATGAACAAGACTGGCTCTTGGATCTTGGTGTCCAGTGCTATTCTCCAGTAAAAGGAACCCAGGCCCCTTAGAGAAATGCCTGATTCTAAGACAGCAGAAGGAAATATACAAGACTGGAGGATCCTATAGGGCCAGAAAGTAAGGAAGTACTCCAACAGGACAATGGGAAGTCCACAGGACATGGGAGCCCACTGAAACACTTTATTGGCAAGCCTCAAATAATTTGAGCAAGAAAATAAGTGGCCTGTTGTTGAAACATAATTTATGGAATAATACTCATGAGTGTATACTCATTATAAGTCAGTGGGGGAGAGACAAATATCTGATTTGGAAGGGTAAATCAATGTTCCATTATGTGTGGTCACTTAAGAAGGTAGATACTGATTGATTTAGTCAGCTTTTTCACTGATATGATTAAAAGGCCTGACAAGAACAATTTTAGAAGAGGAAATGTTTTTTGAGGGACTCATGGTTTCAGAGGTCTCAGTCCATAGACTGCTGGCTTCATTTTTTTGGGCTCCAGGTGAGTCGGAACATCATGGAGGAAAGGTATAGTGGAGGAAATCAGGTGAGGACATGTCTACCAAGAAGAAGAGAGATACTCCACTAGCCAGATACAAAAGACATACCCCAAAGGCATACCCCAATGCCCACCTCCTCCAACAGCACACCACCTGCCTTCTGTTACCACTCAGTTAATCCCTATCAGGAAATTAATTCACTGATTGCGTTAAAGCTCTCATAATCCCATCATTTCACCTCTAATGCTTCTTGGATTGTCTTACACATGAGCTTTTGGGAAACACCTAATATCTAAACCATAGCAAAGTGTCTAAGAATTGCATAACAAAGAAGTCATAATATCTTTATGTATATTTTTAAAAGTTCTTTTTAAAAACATTGTAGCAAAACAAACTGAAAAGAAAGGGCGAAGAGACCTGCCTGGTTAGATTAAAATGATCTAGAAAACAATGAACAGTCAGAAAGAAAAACTAAGAGTTATGCAGGAATAAGTTACATGTCACTGCTTATTACACCTCATTAAAAATGTCTGTAAAAAAAAGGTTAAAAATATTTTAAAAAAATCATAGAATACGTATATTATCATCTATGAGATTTCTAATTTTAGTTTATATCTGGAAAATGTAATGCACATTAAAGAGGTTCCATGATCAGTTGTGGAGGGGAGGAAATTGTTTGACCAGAGGGTAACGGAAAACTGACATATGTAGATAAAATGTACATTATGCAAAAATATTTATACTTAAAATTTTTAAAAATTGCAGATAGATATGTTTTTATGTGAATACATGTGTACGTACCACCTAGACTTAAATTATAAGGTAAAAAAAAATAAGAAAACAAATGAACATATATAGCACAGCAATCCTCAATTTAAACTTATATACAAAATATTTGGAGGTCTTGTTAAAATGCAGATTCCAATGAAATGAGCCTGGTGCAGAGCCTGAGACTGCATTTCTAAGGAGCTCGCAGGTGATGTGTACATGGCTGGTCCAAATCCACACTTTAAATAGCAAGAATAGGGCTTGGGTGGTGGCTCAGTGGTAAAGTGCTCGCCTAGCATGCATGAGGCACTGGGTTCAATCCTCAGCACCACATACATGAAAAATAAAGATATTTAAAATAAATAAATAAATAAATAAATAGCAAGAATAGAGAAAATGGTTAGAAACCTCAAAGTCAGTGGCTTCAAATGGTGCCTAATTAGCTGAGTTGAAATCTTTTCCAGAATTCCTGCTCCTTTGGTTTGGGGTTATGCTTTCTCACAGGAAAAATGACTAGCCATGACTAAAAAAAGACTGAATGATTATGTAAAGGTAATTCATTTAATTCATTAAAGGGGCAGCCAAGCAGCTAACAAGAATTTAAACAATACTCAGACTCACTATGAAGTAAGTTAAGATCCACAGTAACACTGAGATGGTCCATAAAACCAGCTATGGGCAAAACCATGTTAGTGGGTTTCTATTTGCTTGTTTTTCAGGACTGTAGAAAATGGTAGTTCATGGCACACAAGTGGAAGTACAAGTTGTTTTATTTCTTCTAGAGAGAAACCCGACTAGTACTTGAGGGCATTAAGTGGCATGTACTGTGTTGCAGCAACCCTACTTTGAGGAGAAGGAGGAGGGGAAATGTGGTTGGTGTTGTAGAGAAAAAATAAAGAGTCTGATCAACTCAAATACCTGTTGTCTGAGGCTCAAATGAAATAAAAAGAGAGAAAGAAGAAAGAGAGAGCTGTAGAAGATTTTAAAGACTTTTTCTAAGAAACCTGAAGGAAGAAGCACAGAGTTTTTGTTTTGTTTTGTTTTGTTTGTTATCTGCTCTGAAAAACATTTTGTGAATGACCTTCATGGAGTCTTTCCACAGCAGTCAACTTAACTTCTTAAAAACAGCCACCCACATTATTTTTATGCTCACATTTAATGAAATGAATAATCATTATGAAGCAGATGAATACTAAATGAAGGAATAGTTAAATAAATGACAATAACAAGTACAACAAACATGGAAAGATTGGAAATGAGCACAACAATTTCTGGGTACGAACCTTAGTCCATTTTGTTGCTTTAACTAAATACTAGAGACTGGGCCGTTTATAAAGAATAGAGGTTTATGAGACTCATGGTTCTGGAGGCTGGGAAGTCCCAGAGCACGGTGCTGGCATCTGTTCACCATCTGGTGAGGGCCTTCTTGCTGTAATATGACATGGTGGAGGGCACCACATGGAGTCACAGAGCCAAACTGGATTTTATAACAGAGCCACTCTTTAGGCAACCCACTAATCTATTAACCCATAGGGCAGAGCCTAATCACCTAATCATTTCTTATAGGTGCCACCTGGTCTCCACTCAATAACACACAGTGGGATTAAATTTCAACATGAATTTCAGTGGGGACATTCAAACCAAAGCAGTACTTATCCTCTCAACTGCAACTAGCATCAGAGCAGGGGAATACATTAAGGGAACCCACTCACCAGTATTTTGGAAGCCAGGCAGCTCTCCATTTTCACAGGGGCAGGGCGGGATGTCTGATGGTATTCTGAGAAGCCAGCAAGTGATACTGTATTAGAAATAAATAAAACCAAGGCATCCTGGAGATTACTGCTGCAGATGAGGCCGAATTAAAAAAAAAAAAAAAGTGAGCTGATTCAAAGACAAAATAATCACATAGATAAAAGTCGACATGGTAAATGTAATGGTTAACTTTCAGGGTCCAGCTGGAACTACCCATCATGGACTTAACATTATTTCTGAATTCGTCTGTGGGAATGTTTATCTGTTGGCAGTGCTGGAATTGAACCCAGGGCCTCATGCATGCCGGGCAAGTGCTCCACCACTGAGCTACATCCACAGACCTGTGAGAGAATTGCTGAATGAAGTCAGCATTTGAGTGACAGTCTCAGTAAAGCCAGTGCCCTGCCCCTCCGAGCATGGGGAGGTATCATTCAATCTGAATAAAACAAAAGGAAAAAACATGCATTCTCCCTTCTTCTTTGGCCTGACCACATAGTTTGAGACCTTCATCTTCAGCCCTCAGACTAAGATCATACCAGGTTGGCTCTCCTGTTTCCAGTCTCCAGACTTGAACAGAATTCCATCACTGGCTGAAGTCTCCTAGCTTGCAGATAGCAGATTGTGGGGCTTCTCGGCCTCCATAATATCATGAGCCAACTCCTTATATTCAATCGATGGAGAAGATAGATTATATGGTCCCTGCAGAAAAGGGGAGAGGTGAAACTCCAAGTCCCTGAATGCCTGTTTTCTGTTCCCCAAATTCTAGCCAAGTTAAGGGAACAATGAGAGGAAGCCTAGGCCAGAAAGTCCAGATACATTTTATCTTGAAGGACCCTGGCTTTCTCCTAAGCACACAGGGAACTAGGACAGGTTAGTCTTATTCGTAGAAAGCCACTTTATTGTATATACACCAGGAAAGTTGTTCCTTGGGATACAGGCAAACTAAGCAAACTAATGCTTGATGATGTCACTGCTTCTGCAGCCTAACATATAAAACTTCTCTCTGAATGGGGAGGGGCAGGGAACTCAGGGCATGTGGAAGCACATGTGTCACTTGTCTAGCTGGCCGCCACTGGACTAAACACCATGAGGGAGAGGAAGCCCTGCCTGACAATATACCTTGAGGGACAGAAGTGCTACTCGTCATCTTGTTGCCACTGAACTCTTCTTGGATCAGTCATTGATCTCTTGAAACTTTTCCCAATAAACCATATGTCTCCTATGCTGTCTCTGGGCACTTTCTTTGGCCAGTCTGCAACCTACACTATTGGGTTGTGTACAGTATATATATATATATATATATATATATATATATATATATATATATATCACATAAAATTTTACCTTAATATNTATATATGGAGAGAGAGATATAGATAGATATGGGTATAGATATAGATATATAGATATAAAGAAGAGATATTTGACATATTGGTTTTCTTTGTTCTTTCTGAAGAACCACAACTGATACACTAAATTACTATAACAAAATTCATCAAAATGTTAAGTATTTATTTATTCTCTATGAGTTTGAACCCTTGGATTTGATCTTATAGATCAAAAACAGTCAAATAGCAGCAATTTCATATAGTTCAACCAGACACCGTAGTGTTTTCATCTTGGTAGCAAGCATCTGGTACAAATAGAATATTAATGATTTAGAAGTACAAGCAGGATTTGAAGACACAAAGTCCTAGAGAAATGGAAAGGGACATATTTAGTTAGGTGAGTTGTGGCACATTGCCTAAGGTATCAAATTTTTGAAAATATTTTTTAGTCTTCTTGACTCCATAAATAAACTTTCCGTGTTCATGAAATATTGTGTTTATATGCAAGGTACATTGTGCTTCAAAAATTATGTGTCACAACTTCTCCTACATAAATTTGGTGGATTCATTTTAACTGTCTTCTGACGGGAGAATTTCAGAGAAGTCCGAGATCATCAGCAATTATTCCAAATAATCTGTCTGCTTTGTTGATATTTTTGTTTTGTTTTGTTTTGCTTAGTTTAGTTAGTATGAAATTTGTTTTACTTTTCTGTTAGCATCATGAGCTATATAATTCTACGTCATTTCCATCTTCCATTTTTGGATAATTTTTTTTTAGAGCTTTATAGTTATACATAATTGGTGGGTTCATCCATCCATGGAAATCGGTTGAAGTTCATGTTCCCCCTTTCCCTCCCCCTGACCCCTTCTCTTTCCTCTACCATACCAGACTTCCTTTCAATGGTCTATTAATTTGTATTTGTTGGGTAATGTTTTAAACTTGGGATGAACTTTCTTGATTTAATATGGGAGTATTTTGTATTTCAGTTATGACTTCTTCCCTGGGAACTCATGCAAATGTCCATACTGCCTTCTCCATGTCTTTATTTATTTATTTGCAGTTACTGGTAAATGCTTTACCACTGAGCCACATCCCCATCCTTCAACCTTCCATTTTTTTTAACTTGTGTTTGTCCATTTTCTGTAGGAATCTCTCCTGTCTTCCCTCTGTGTTCCAAATGCGTCCTCTCTTCATCACAGGGCTGTTAGAGACTTTCATCTGGCCTTTTGAGGTTCCTAGTGGTCCTTTCCCCATGTCTCCCTTTCATCTCATCTAGTTTGTTAACTCACAGATTTCAGGTTTCTGCTTCTGTTGACAGAGACCCTGCTTTTCTTGTATCCTGTTGAAGATACTAATAGCATTTACTTCTATAGCATTATCAATATCATTGTTTTCTTCTGGTTTCCATATTAAACTATTTCCTTTGGTCTTTCCATTATTTGGTCTTCAGCATGATGCTTTGCTTATTTTCTTACCTAACAACATTTTATTTATTTATTCATTCATTCATTCATTCCAATCAGTTACACATGACAGCAGAATGCTCTTAGACTCATGTACACAAGTGGAGCAGAAGTTTCCACTTCTCTGGTTGTGCCTTAAGTAGAGTCCCACCATTCGTGCAATCGTACATGTACCTAGGGTAATGATGTCCGTCTCATTTCCACCGTCTTTCACCAACTATTTTACAACCTTTTTGTAGGCCCCGAGTGAGTGAGCTCTTTTGTCTACCAGCCTTGAATGAATTAATTTCTATCCATGGCACAGTCCCCAGATCTGGTTAGTGGATTGTTCGTGTGTCTCATTTCTCCATCTGCTCATATTCTTCTGGATTCTCCTCCTCTGATCGCTCTAGGGACAGTAGGGGGATTTTTGAAACACTGGCTGAGATCAGAACATCAAAAAGCCTTCTGTTTTGCATAGTGGTCCTTCTCATCTCCTAACCCACAGCCTTGATCATACTGGAATTAGAAGAAGAAATAAGGAAATTATTTCATAACTCCCAGAACATTATACATTGCTTTCAAAAACCTTCCTCACTCTTTTTCACCTTTCCTTCCCATTTTTTTGTATAAAAAATATGCACCCCTAGATTTAAAGTCTCCGTCTTAGTGCCCCATGGTGACCCAACCACTCCATTGCTATCACTGGAGTATGGTTTTCTTTTCTTTTCTTTTTTTTTTAATTTGGCACTGGGGGTTGAACCCAGGGGTACTTTAGCCCTGAGCTACAGTCCCAGCCTTTTTTAATTTTTTTAAAATTTGGGACAGGGTTTCACTAAATTACATAGAGCCTTCCTAATTTGAACTTGCAATCCTCCTGCCTCAACCTCCCAAGTAGCAAGGATTAGAGGCGTGTGCCACCATGCCTGGCTTATTCTCTTTGACCACTAGAAAGTTACTGATGAGATTAGAAATGACCACAGGCCTCTTGACTAGAAAATCAACACACACTGTGGGAAGACATCTTACTATGGTATTGATAAAGACTCAGACTTTTCTGAGGAAGAACCCTGTAGGCCTCCTTTCCCACTCCCAGATGGGCAGGCCAGCTCTGGTGCAGGTTGCTTAGCGTGAGTGGCTGAGCAAGTAATGTTTTTGGAAAGTAGTTGTCCCAAATGCTTTGCCGTGATTGGAATATCACCCAGATACTGGCAACAGAATTGTATACTGCCTTTTTATATCTGGTTGTGGGTTTGGAGATGCTGTATTAGCCAAAGTCATTGAAAAGATTTCCACTTCTTTTGATTTAACTCATGCAAATTTTATTATAAGCTGCAAACTCCCTACTTTTATCCTTTTTAACTTTATAACATTTAAAACTCTAATATTCCCCTCATTATCTCTGCCTTCATTTTAGTCTTTCCTCTTAAATACCCTTTCCTTTCTGCTAATTCTGGAACTGATCTTTCTTTTAATCCTATGCCTTGTCACATCACATCCGAGGTCTTCCTAATTCAGTTGCAATTTGGTTTTGTCTGTTTCCACATAATAAAACATTCGGAGTTTTCCCCTCTTCTGCTGGCCTTTCCCTTTCCAGTTTCACATCATGGAAAATTAATTACACAATCCATACTGAATATTGAATAGTGCTGCCTACACTCCCACAGCAGGTAGTGGCAGCTTGGGATGTTATGCTTCCGACCCCGGCCACTCAGTCACATCTTCAGCCCTTCCAATTAATTATTTAGAAGACGCCATATCTTTTCTTGCTGGGAGCACCAAGTCGGAGCAAAAATGATGTCAGCACTTTGGAATACTCACGTGACATAAATCACTATTTATTTGGGGCCATTGTTCATTTGTGAACCTGTTCATCTATGCTGACTTTGAAAGAGCCATCATGATTTTTTTTTTCCAGTTTTCATGATTAGATCACATCATGAAAATCCTTTTTCACTTACACTTATATTTTGAACTTTAGTCTACATATAAAGAGGCACAGAAAAGTCTAAAATATAAGTAAGAAAGGTTAAAAAAAATAAAAAGACAATGTCTTGTGAATTTTTAAGATAGCCACTAGCCACCCCTCTCATACTAGAAGTTCAGCTATGTTCCTCTCTTAGAGGTACTCCTGCTGTTCTTTACTTCTTGACAAATTACGAGTTGTCATCCTATTGTAAATAACAGTTGGGGGAATATCTAATGAAAAATCTCATGGGCCGAGCAAAGCATCACATTATTAATTTGTCAGAAATGCTATTACCTAGACAACCAATCTAAAATTTGTAGCTTTTATTTCACAGTATTAGAGCGACTCACACCGAGAAGCACTGAGCAATATCAGCAAAGGTACCGGGAAAACTCCACCAAAGTGATTTTTTTTTTTGTATGACTAATAATATTTCAATTTAATGTTTTTTTAATAATAAGAAAGCAGTAAAGATTAAAAAAGCAAAAAATACTTTTGAAAGGACTTTTCAGTTAGAAATCCAAATCTCTCACCCATGTTTCTGATTTTAGTTCATTCAGTCATATAAAACTGTGGTACTTAAAAAAAAAAAAATAGCAAAGAGATTTCAGTATGGTTCTGGTTATCCCACTTCCATAAAATCAAATGTGTCTATACAACCAGAGATATGAAAAATTGTTCTCTAGATGTGTAATATGAATTGTAATGCCGTCTGCTGTCATATATAACAAATTAGAATAAAAAATCAAATATGTCTATTTTCTATAAAGTGTATTTTTAGGCAAAAAGAGAAAAAAAGAACATGTTTAGACTTAACAGAAAGATATGACTAGATAGGAATTAAATTTGCCAAAAAAGAATGATCTAGGATTTTTAATATATCAAGTGGTGCTTGCATTTCAAAACATCTTGTTTACTATAAACATAAACAAACATTTTCAATTAAAATTAAATAAATACATTTAAAATTTAAAAAATAAGCAAGTAAAATTCTTGGTTTCAATAAAAATACTTTCTTTCTTTATGCTCATCAAACATTTATGGGAGGTTCGGCTTTTTTTTCTTTTGCATCAAGGCACACATCCAGGAAGCCACGAACTGACCCTTTCCAACAAATGAACTGACTCTTTTCCATGAGCGCTCAGTAAGAAAGGCAAAGGGAAGAGTAAAATAGAACTTCTCAGTTCTTCCCAGGATACCAAAACACCCGTGGCATACAGAGTCAGGAAGACATAAAGCCATGAGAATTATCAGAATTATCAGTCTTGCCTTATATTGTATTCAGGAATTTATAACACACCATCAGAGTGTAAAGATTCCTATGGATATTTAATCTTTGCTTTTTATGGACTGGGATAAATATATATTCTTCTCTTATAAAAAGACACTTGGAAACAACATCTACATCTCGATTGTGACACCATGACATGCATTGGGAGAAGTTTTCTGTACTTTGTTTATGACTTGCTTGTGACTCATAAACTATTTCAAACAAATATAAAATCTACTCAAAAGTATAATCATGTACCACTCCGTGATGTTTTGGGTAAGGATGGACCACACATGTGATGGTGGTCCTACAAGATCTTATCTCCTGGAGATATCATAGCCATCTTGCTAGTGTCTGTACACTCTCTGATGTTTATAAGATGACATGGACTAATGGTGCATTTCTAGATGGCATGCCCTTCCTTAAGCAGAGCGTGACTGTGCTAGTAACTTTCCTCATAAGCCTTTCAATATGTGACCATTTGTAATTTTAATAGTGACGGTTAACTATATCAAGGTAGGTGAACCAGAGTCAAAGTGAGATCCTCTCAAAATAGTTTGGAAAAGGGTAGTCTAGTTTTACATGGATTAAACAAACAGAATTACATGTTATGAACATTGGTAAATACAGAAAGCAGGATAACCTGTCTTTTACTTTAATGTTTAATTAAAAATTGCCATTTCAAAACTAATGATCTTTACATGAAATTCTACAAAATTAAAAGGGAGACCTTGCAAACAATACATATAAACACATATTGTAAGATACCTTTCTTATATTGTATCTAATACTTTATAATATCCTTTTCAGGTGAGAGAAGAGAAAAAGAAATTTAAAACTATATGGCTGGAGCAAAAAAAACAGTAATAATAATGGCATCTTCTCTTATCATTTTTTTCTTTTTTATTGTTCAATCTGGACTTTTACTCTACATACTCTCTGAAGAAAAGCTAAGTTAAAGTGAAGTAAGATTTGACTGTTTTCTACTCTTTATGAGGTTGTTCTGCATTTTGTAACTTTGTAGCAATTATAAACACAAGTACCACTTTGACAAAATACCCCAAAATAAGGATTTTACTTGAAGAAGGACAGTTTTATGCTGGATGAGGGATCACTGTTTTTGTTTTTGTTTTTAGTATGGAAATTGAACCCAGAGAAGCTTTGACACTGAGTTACACCCACAGTTTTTAATTTTTATTTTGAGACAGTACTGAGGCTGGCCTCAAACTTGCAATCCTCCAGCCTCAGTCTCCTGTGTCATGGGGATCACAGGTGTGCATGACCACATCCAGCAAACGGCCCCTTTTAATTGAGATGCTTACTATAGTGTCCTATAGTGAAAGAAACTCACCCCCCCACACACACATATACACAAAATAAGTCAAAACACTGTGGCTGTATTTGCTTCTATATTCAATAAATTGGTTTACTCTTTTTCCTTTTAGAAACTTTACATCTTAGTTTATCATATGTCAAATGAAATGTTCACTCTGGACTTTTACTAAAAATATTTCTTAAATAAAAAGTTTAAACACGTATAAACAAAGGTCTATAACATAATGTCAATAAGTTATTCAAAAAATATTTTGATAAAAAACTTTTACTCCAATAATTCATCAAAATAGATCAGATGGAGCAATTGCGTATGCATATCCTCCAAGAAGAGTAGAAACATAAACTTCTTAACTCTTTAATATAAAGAGGCTAAGAAGGAAAAATAAGGGGCTAGGGATGTGGCTCAAGCGGTAGCGTGCTCGCCTGGCATGCATGCGACCCAGGTTGGATCCTCAGCACCACATACAAACAAAGATGTTGTGTCCGCTGAAAACTAAAAAATAAATATTAAAAAAAAAATTCTCTCTCTCTCTCTCTCTCTTAAAAAAAAAGAAGGAAAAATAAAATAAAGATAATGGAAAGAGCTTCTCTTTCAGCTCTGACCACTGAAGATCTTAATGGTCATCACTTCTATCCTTACAGCAAAAAAGGCTGAGACAATTGAAGAGCAACTATCTTTCTAGGATCCTTCAGAGAACTCTGAGCAAATTGCCATCCCAAGTTTGTACACACAGCCAAATGCAGAGAGCTCCAACTCAGACTTGGCTTTCTTAAATAGAGGCCACTAGAGCCATAAACTGGTGGAAGCACATAAATCAAGGCTTTGACAAATGGCTGAAGGCTTCACTCATGAGAGTGAAGAAGCCCATGGTGGCAGTCCTAGGGCCTCCTCAGATTCCTCAGCTCACTCTCCAAAAGGGGAGACAAACTTGATCAGAGACTTGTCCTATTTGGGAGCAAAAGACATTTCTCCCACTCACCTCCCTCTGGCCTTCTTGCCTCATGATACAGGGAGAAAAACAGCCAAGAAATATATTTGAAGGTCATGGTTCTGGGACACAAGCCCTTAAAAGACTGAGATAGACCCCTAAGACTTGGAACACTGTCCCCTGCATCCTGCCACCGTAAATAAATGCAGTCAATCCAGACTTTTGATGATTTAAAGGTTTTTTTTTTTTTATCTTTAAGATGGTACAGAAATGATCCACATTCAGGGAAAAGCCATACTTTGGGTTTTGAAGTTAAATCTTTTCCCAGGCTAGCAATATGCTGTGTGATCCTCTCTGGTGATGTGAGGCTGTGAACCTCAGCTCCCAATCAGCCATGCAAGCATGAGAGATGGCATGGCTATGGGAAGCCTCATTATTCAGTGCGGCATTCAGCAGGTTAAGTGTAGTAGATGCCTTTTCAACTTACATTTTCAATTAACCATGGGTTCATTGCAAGTTGAGGAACATCTATAGAACACTACTGTAATGACAGTGGAGCTTAAGACATTCTAAGACCCAAACAGTCTGAAAAAGATTATCGCTATATTAATTGCAGACATATATATCACAGAACCAGGAATATAATCAGTGAGAATGAGGGCTATTACACAATAATGCATGAATCATTCTCTAAGAGAGCATAACAATCTTAACACTGTATGCACTTTACAATAGAGCATCCAAATAGGTGAGGACCAAACTGATAGAATTAATAGGAGAAATAGACAAATCAATTATTAAGACTTCTGCACATCTTTTCCAGTAATTGATAGATCAGGCAGGCAGATAATCAGTAAGACCAGAGTTGACCTAAACAGTATCATCGATCATTTTAACCTAGTTGATTGACATTTGTAGAGTTCTCCATTCAAGGACAGAAGAATTCACCTTCTTCTCAGTCTCATGTGAAAGGGTCACCAGGATAGATCCCATTCTGAACCTTAAAGTGTACCTTGAACAATTCAAAGTAATAGAAGTCCTACAAATTGTGTTCTTGGATCAGAATGGAATTAAATTATAAATCAAATAGAAAGATAATAGAAATATATTCAAATATTTGGAAATTATACAACATACAAGAAAGTTCTATATTGGCAAAATAATTAGCTTCAAAACAAACCAATACTTTCAGTAAAATTGTAATGAAAATATTCACATCAAAATTTGTGGAATGCAACCAAAAGTAGTAGTTATAGAGAAATTTCAATGATTCGATGAATATTTTAGAAATTCAAGAAGGTTTAACATAAATATCTTAAATTCCTACCTTAGGAAACTAGAGGGGAAAAAGAGCAAATTAAATTATATTAGTAAAAAATTTATAATAAAGTGACATTAAATTCAGGAAAAATTAGAGAAGATAAAATCAAAAGCTAATATTATTCAAACATTAATAATATAAAAAATAGTGCTGATAAACCTCTGTACAGGTGAGAAAGAGAGTTGAAAAAATGGCCTACATCAGAAATAAAGGTGATTGAAAAAATGGCTGATATCAGAAATAAAGTGATGTTTTTTGTTGATCTCATTGACTAAAAAGATAATAAAGGAGTATTATGAAGAATTACATGCCCATAAATTTTATAATTTACAAACAATTGTCCAGCTTCTTGAAAGATGTAATCTACCAAAACTCACACCAAGAGAACCAGTAATATGAATAGCCTGACATCTATTGCAGTAATCAAATCAATAACCAATAGCTTCAAAAAAGGATGGAAGAGGCCAATATCTTAAGGTAAATTCTTTCAAATATTTAAGAAAGTAATGCCATTAATACTCTAAAATATATTTCAGTAAATAGAAACATAGGAAACATTAACTCTTTGAAGCCAGCATGAACTTAATACCAAAACCAGATAAAGACATACAAGAAAGGAAAACTACAGACTAACATATCTCAAGAACAGAGATGTAAAAATCCTTAACAAAATTAAGGACAATCTAATCTAATAATATATTTTAAATTATTTCACATCATATCCCCAGGGAGTATATTTCAAATATGCAAGGCTGGTTCAACCTTTAAAACTCAACTGTCTAGGACCAATGGCGGGGGAAGATGGCCGCTGCGTACGGGGGTTGCTGAAGTGCTGAGTGTGGTGCTCAGAACAGCGGCTTTAATAGAGATTTCGAACAGTCTGTTAGAGCTCCTTTCACCGTTAATCTGTAGCGGACCACTTTGCCAAGCAGCAGGAAGAACAAAGAGATCGAAAAAGAGACGCTTGGCTCCCGGACGCTTGGCTGCTCAGAGCCGCGGGCGCTTTGCTCCCATCTGCTTCCTCTTTCGCTTCGCTCCGGGCAGAGAATCTGAGTGTGTAATCAGCAGTGGATTGTAAGTACCCGAGGCAAAGAAAGCTCAGTGCGCCCCGCCTTTTTTTCTTTTTTTTTTTTTTTAATATTTTTTATACAGGGAGAGTTTGTGGATTGGGATTGTTGGCGGGGCTGTGGTTTCTGTGCCGAAAATCCACTCCGCGGGAGCCGCCATTTGCTTTCTGCT
>NW_026000022.1:2805553-2926592 GCF_001458135.2 Marmota marmota marmota
AAAGGGAAATTGCATGGTAATGGAGGGAGACCCTCATTGTTATACAAAATTACATATAAGAGGTTGTGAGGGGAATGGGAAAATAAACAAGGAGAGAAATGAATTACAGTGGATGGGGTAGTGAGAGAAGATGGGAGGGGAGGGAGGGGAGATAGTAGAGGATAGGAAAGGTTGCAGAATACAACAGTTACCAATAGGGTATTATGTAAAAATGTGGATGTGTAACCGATGTGATTCTGCAATCTGTATTTGGGGTAAAATTGGGAGTTCATAACCAACTTGAATCTATTGTATGAAATATGATATGTCAATAGCTTTATAATGTTTTGAACAACCAATAAAAAATAAATTAAAAAAAACTCAACTGTCTAATAAAAATAAATTACATGAGCATTTCAATAGAAACAGAAAAATCCTTTGACTAAATCCACCACCACTCCATGATAATTCTCAGCAAACAGGAATATAATTGAACTTCCACAAATTGGCATTTTAAAACCTACAGATAACATCATAACTAATGATAAGAGACTAGATGCTTTGCCATTAAGATCAGGAACAAAGCAATCTTTTCAATGTTTTAAAATTAATTAATTTATCTATTCTAATTAGGTTTATATGACAGTTGAATACATTTTGATTCATTGTACACAATTCCTGCACCACTTTTCATTTCTCTGGTTGTTCACAATGTAGCGTTGCACCATATGTGCAGTCATACATGTACCTAAGGTAATGATGTCCATCTCTTTCCACCATCTTTCCTAAAGATATCCTCCCTTCTCATTCCTATTCAGGATTGTGCCTGAATTCCTAGCTAGTTCAGTAGACCAAAAAAAAAAAAAAAAAGAAAAGAAAAGAAATAACAAATATTCAGAATGAGAAATAAGAAATTAAATTCCTTTTGATTGCAGAAGACATTATTGTGCATATAATCCTAAGAAATTAACATGAAACAATTGGAGAAAATAGACAAATCTGTAAAAAAAAATTGTAACACAGAAAGTATAACATAAATATCTATGAGTCCATACTGGCATATATGAATATGTGAATGAATAGCTCTCCTATGAAGAATTCCAAATAATTTCTTAAGATATGTGGATATTACACCCTCAAGGTGGTAGAATGCAACAACCTACTCCTTAAGTGAGTTGTACATAGTGACTTCCTTCAAAGAGTAGAATGCAGAAAGAGGAAAAAGAGCAACTTAATATTGGAGAAAACAGACAAACACTACCTCAGCCAGGTGCAAGGTCAACCTCAACATTGACACCTCAATTGTAAAAAAAAAAAAAGTAGCACGCTAACATGAAACATTAATAATAGGAGAAGCTAGGCGGGCTGGGGATGTGGCTCAAGCGGTAGTGGGCTCGGCTGGCATGTGCGTGGCACTGGGTTCGATCCTCAGCACCACATAAAAATAAAATAAAGACGTTGTGTCCACCGAAAAACTAAAAAATAAATATTAAAAAATTCTCTCTCTCTCTCTCTCTCTCTCTCTCTCTCTCTCTAAAAAAAAAAAATAGGGGAAGCTAGGTGTGGAATATATGGGAATCTTTCCATATCAATACATTCTACTTGTATTTCCAATGTAAACATCTAAAATCTTCTAAAATTACACACATATTTCTGGAAAAAAATGATGAAAAATACTGTGTAGAAAAGTATGTTCTTCCTCCAGTCTGGATTTGGAATAGTATGAATTATACTCTCATTTGGCATTAGTAAATAATAGCTGCCCTACAATAGTAAGTGGCTGAGTGACATTTTCAAATTCATATACCTTGCAATTTTCTGAAGACCTTGAAGACTTCATGATCTGTGTTCATAGTCAATAACTGAGTGTACCTTAACTAATTCAATGATCCGAAGCATATTTATTGGAAACTTAGTATGTGAAAGGCACTTTGGTGACACTATAAAAATTGAAAGATATGTACATAGATTTTTTTTCTCAATGTACCTTTTTTAACCAACATTTTTTTAAAAAAATAGTACCCCTCAATGCCTTTTTTCCCCAAAAGTGTGGATGAGATTTTGTCTACCCCAATGCTATTTATTACCAGAGAAATCCCAGCCCTTCATTGTAATAAAAATCCCAGCCTTAGTCATATGATGCATAAGCACCTCCCTTCCCCACCTTCTCCCTTCCTTCCTTCCTTTCTGTTTCTCATCCTTCCTTTCTTCTTTTTTTCTCTTTCTTCCCCCCAAGCAAGCCAGGGTCAAAGGATAAAGGAAAAGAAAGAGAAAACTGGATTTCAATGCTAATGGAATTTTCACTCACCCACTCATGCCCCAGTTAGAGTTCTTCCCTGTGAAAGTAATTATAATGTAATTAGGGGAAAGTCCAGTAGGGACTTTTGTCCTGAAGACAATATATTACTTTTGATGTTTATCCTGATATGTTACATTTCTATTCTATCATAAGCCTTAAGAGCAAAGCAAAACAAAACTTTAGCAAAAGCGGTTTTCATCTTTTAATGTATTTTTTAAAAATATTCAGCTTACAAGAAAACACTGGTGACGTTTTTCACTTAAAACGTGGCACTATGACAAAGTAAAGTCTACATCTGCTGATATTTTAGAATGAAAGAAAATCTGCAACTTTTCTGAGTCTCTGCATAGTTTTACAGGTCTGATGTTTTAAGTAATCGAATTGTGTGTGTTGTTATTTACACATTTTTTCATCTCGGTCAGGGAGAAACTATGGAAAGCTCTGAAAACATTGTCAGATTTATTGAAACATTCAGCCTTCCACGATTCTCAGATGCATATGGCTCCTGTGAAGGACCAGTGCCAGTCCTGACATGTCACCATTCCTTCTCTTGTTAACCACTGTTCTGTGGATAAGTTTAGAAATAATACAGCTGAACACAAGACAGAGGTCTAATCCAGGACCAAAAAAAAATTTCTGAAGCCAAAATAAAAGTTGTTTGTTTGAGCCACAATCACTGACAGAAAATTCAGGTCAACACATCTTAAGTAAGATAGAACTGTGTTGAGCGCTTTCGAGTATCTCCTCAGGTAATGAAGACAGAAGATGAACTGTTGTCCTTGCCCCTCAGATTTCAGCCCTTTTTGATGTTTATTTTCCTTAAAATCTCAAAATGGTGTCCACATTGCAGAGAACTAAGTGATTGGCAGGGAAAAGGTGTAGACCTATTCTGTTCATTTAACACAACTTGAAACTTCTGTGAAGATGCTTAATACACAGAAGGAGGGGACTGGTGGGTGAAAATCCATTCTAGGAAGTGTACTTTTTATTACATGTGACATTCCCACTGGGTAAATAATCAAAAGACCCATCACCTTGGGTGGGTCACTGTGATTTCCACCACCTCAGGTCTTGGTGTTCAAGATGATATCTCCACTTAATTTTCATCATACGTAAAATGATCAATTTCGAGCCACAATGTTTATATCGCAAAATAAGTTTGGCACCAGCAACCTGGGATAGAGGATTTTTGTGGCAGCGAGTGAACCAAATCATTGCATGCGGTTGAGTGCCTGACACAAAAACACTCAATAGATGTGAGTTATAATGATCATCATGAGGTACAGGACATGCCCATGGAGGACAAGAGGAATTAATGTATTATGTGATTCTACTTAATGACAAAATGTGTGACAGTTTGTGTTTTTAAAATCTTCAGAAACAGTTCTAAAAGGGTCAGAAACTTAATTCCAAGTGGAAGCTAATAATCACATTGCCCTGTTGCTGATATTCAAACCCAACTTGGTACTTGCAGCATAAGAGGAAAAAGAAGTCTATGCTTTAAAGTGTTCTTTAAAGTTGTAAGAATGAAACTTGTCATAAATTAATTCCAGCATTTTAGGTTAGAATAAATTTCATATGATCATAACTTTGCATCTTTTCATTATTAATAAGATCATGGGACTCTTTCAACCCACCCTGCATTCAGCTTGATCTTTTTCTCATCTGTGGCACATGTCTCTCCATATTTTGATGGAGTGGCTTTTCAGAAATCATTTGTAATTTCCCCCAAATTAATGCATTTTATGAAAATAAATGACATAGCGATTCTTTGAAAATTCCAAGGCCACAAATGGTTTCCCTTTAATCTTTTGTTTCCAATCACTGGGTGATCAAAGATGTTTTATTTAAAACGGGTCATTTAATACATTGAACAAGGAGGTGCAATTTATATTGTCTGTGGCAGTGACTTATGTTTATATTTAAAAGAATTAAATAAATGCACCAATGAATATAATGTAAAGCTTTTGTACTTTAGTCTTTCTTAGCAACTCCTACCACTTTATGGAATTTTCCTTACTTCTTTTTTTATAAATACAAAAAAGAAGGGAAATGACTATCTAAGGAAAGATCTTTTGGCTTCCTAAGGTCTACATCCTATTTCTGAAGAAAATGCTGCTGCTCTTCTCTTTCCCAGCTCTTCTCCCTTAACTTTCCTCTGCTCCTTTACATTTTCCTCTTCTCCATTGGTCTAACTATTCCCAACTCCAAACCTTAGTATATCAGGAAGAGAGTGAGAGTCTGATCATGACCACTCAATGGGTGTTAGTGTGTCAATCAATTGAGGGAGGGGGTTTTTGAACTGCTTCATAGTGACAGAGACCAAACTTCTCTATAGCTGATATTGATTGTCCAGGAAAAAAAATACAAATATAATTTACAAATAACATAGAGGTGAACTTCTGTACTGCGGTCTACCAACCTCAGATTGAAAACACACACACACAAATTTGGATCTGTATTAAAGATGTGTAGATCTCTAGTTCTTGTTCTTATTTCCAAAATAACACCCACAACCACTATCGATCTAGCATTTGAATTGTATTAGGTATGATAATTAACTTATAGAGTTTCCTTAAGTGTATGGGAGAATTGTGTAAGTTTTGTGCAAATATATTACACCTTTTTATACACCAGTTTGAGCATCCTTGGATTTTGGTATCCATGTCCTGGGAGTCAATCTTCCTCAGACATCAAATGATCAGTGTACACACACACACACACACACACACATTTTACTTTCATCTTGCATAGGCTTTCTTTTTAAACATATCACTAAGCAATGGTTTACTGTTGCTTTTATCTTTGAATGTTTTTTTCAATATTTTCTATTTGAAATGTAAAATAATAATAATAATAATAACAATATGTATAGTCTATTGATGTCAGACTGGGAAAAATAACCAAAATTTTAGAAACATGCCACAATGTTCAGAGAGTTCCTGAGAAATAATCGTCCAAGAATAAATATCTCTGACTCAAAAAAAAAAAAAAACTGTAAGTGGCAAAAGAAGACCATTTTTTTTAATTAAACATTCTTTATTTTGAGAGTCATGCAACAGATGTTTGCATTCTTGTTTTTAGTCTGCTTCCAACACCGGAACATCAACAAAGTCTAGAGAGACTTCGCAAGACTACTCTTTGTTTTTTTCGTAGGATAGTTCCATTCCAAAATGTCCTCAGCCATCAGGAAAACAGAATAGATTGGAATGTTCTGGCACTGCCTTATTCTTCAATTCTGGTCATACTCATATTCAATTTCTTTTCTTTGGGTTTAATTTAGCCTAGTGTGCATTCGAATGCTTCTATGTGCTTTCTCACAGACACATAAGTAGCCACAGATATGCTAAACTAATACTGATCATTTATCTATAAAATATACTGACAGGATTCCCAGTATAAGAACACAGAGTCTACATCCAAAAAGAAAGAAACCCACAGTTTCAAAGGTGCCCAAACATCAACCCCTCTAATAAAATAACCCATTTCTGGAGAGAAAGAAAAATTCTAAAAATAATCTTCTATTTTGAATTAAGATGGCAATTATTATGTTCCCAATGAGCTGCTGTGCACTTCATTAAATATTCAGTATTACTTGGATACATTGTTCGAAAGTACTTCTTCTAAAATTGTGTACTCTCTCAGTAAATCCATTGTTAACTTGCTATAAATCAATTAATGAGATTTTATTGTATATCCACCTGTGGTCTCTATGATGATATTGGAGTTAACACATACCAGGAATGAAATGGTTAAGTGCCACAGGAAATTAAAATAATAACTAACACCAGGTGGGAAATACAGCATGATCAAATTGCTTGAGTCATATAATCTTTTTAAAGTCATTCTCAACTTGAAAGGGCTTAGTCCATTGTGGGTGTTCAGTAAATATTTATTGGATAAAGCAATGTCATTTTTATCAAAAAGTCAGGGGGTTTCTTATTATCATGAGGCCACTTAGGGAGAGATGGTCTCAGAGGAAAGCTACATAGAAGAAAGAGAGAAGATCTTCAGTTAATAACTATGGTTAATGTTGGGAAAAAATATATATATAGAGAGAGGGGGTGGTGCTTCCTTCAGCTTTTGGAAATTTCAAATAAAGAAGAGTTTTCGGCATATGCCATATGGAGATCCCGCCTTAAGACAGAAGGTTGAACAATTGTAGAGAATGAACCTAAGTTTTCTAAAATTATGTAATAAACAACAGTGCCTTGATCTGTGCTGGGTACATGATTTTAAACCATTATTATACATTATATATATATATATATATATATATATATATACACATACATATATATATATTTGATAGTAATTATCATAACACAAAGATATTTGTCAAATTGTGCAAAAACACAACACAAGCTTGCAGTGGATTCTAAAAAGACAACAACTGAGATATTTCACGTGCTTGCATTTTAGCTAAGACCCACCAGTGATTTATAGAACAATTAGGATTTTTGCCAGCTATTTTCATATGAACTTGAAGAAAGCAATGTCTATAATTTGCAGTTTAGCATCTATATAATTATCCTTAAGGTGATCGTTTAGTAAACTGTTCTTTTTCAATAATGTGAGCTCTTCCCATTTCAAATATTTTTGTCATTGTAATTTAGATTCCAGTTAAAGAACATCTTTCGTATTCTTTTTGATAGCCATCTAAATAAGGTTTACACCAACTGATAATTTCAGGAACATATTGGTACTTAGATTATTTAGTTCACATACAGAGGCAGTGGAATATAATGCTTACAATTATGGACTCCAGAACGAGTCCAAAGCCTGGCTCTGCAATTTTCAAGCTGAATACTTTTGAGAACTTAGTCTATTACCCTCATGTTCTTGCCTCAGTAAAATGGACAAAATAAATTATCAGATATCACAGTGTTGGTATGGAGGTTAAGTGAGTTACTACACTAACTTAAACCCTCTTCCAAACTTCCATTAAGTAACCCACTTAATGGGAGTTTGGGAGAGGGTTTGGCACATGACTGTTAGGTGAATGTTAATTCTTTTTTTTTTATTGGTTGTTCAAAACATTGTAGTTTTAGTTTTTATTATAGAATGAACGTACAGAATTGTGTGTCAGTATGGTATAGCCCTGCTGGTGGTATGCATGAGTCTGATATCAGTCAGAAAATAGTTGCAGCATGAGGAGAAAGGTTTCCATTTTTTAAAGAGGCCTGATGAAATCAAGCTACACCTAATGCATGTCAAGGGATAAGTAAAAAATATACCTAGTCATAAGTTAAAAAAATGCCACTTTTAACTCTATTTCAAATAAATTCCCTGATTTGAATTACACTTTTGATATATCAGTATATATTCAATACTTCAGGTTGGAAGTAATGGCACCGTAACACCTTGGTCACTGGTAATCCTCAACAGAAAGAATATTTGAAGCCCTCTATGAGCAACACACATTTCACCTGACTGTACATGGTCATGGAGATAAAAGTCTCACTGCCATCTTTAGGAATCTTGTAGATTCACATAACCTTTCAATCAGACAAAACTTAAAACTCTCATTCAACTAACTCACTTTGAAGACAGGAAAACAGAGATTTGGAGAGAAAAATAAAAATGGCTGGTGCAAAGTCACCCAGGGGGTTAACACAGAAATAAGAACATAAAGAAGCCAGAGGATTCAGAGGTACTTTGCTGAATCCTCACATAGCCATTTAATTATTCTCTCATATAGTTTTTACTGTTAAAAATACTTCAACAGCAAACTCAATATATATAGATTATTAAACATTGTATTGGCTTTTATTCATGTAGTCAGAAAAGTGAAGTTTTAATTCAATGACTGTTCTTATTCACATTAATAATGGAATGGATTTTAGGTTTGAGCATATACCTTGATTTTAGTGATACAATTTTTGTTAAGCTCGTGTTATTAACATTTGCAAATATGATTCATTCGATCAACTAATAAAAATAATAGATGTTTACTTTTTAATCCAGTTAAACCAATACATAAATGCCAGCAGGAAGTTCCTATCACACTGAATTAGGTTTGTGCATTAATCTTAGTTAGTTTGGCTTTATATAGTGTACTGGACATGATCATTTGGAAAAATAAAAACAAATGCTTACATTTGAACTGTGACTTCTGCTTTATAAAAACACACACAATTAAGGATGTAATTGTGCAATTTTTCAGCTGCACTTACCTATCCATCTGTCTAGATTTCACATTAAACTCATTTTTCTCCATATTTGGAGTTATTTTTTAATCCAGATTGCTTCTTATTAATTGTACAAAGTAAACCTTGATTTCAGGTTCAGGCAGTTTATGTGTTTAGCTTATGTGTTTAGAAACATATATGCCCTATTGTACAGGACAATAGTATGTCACTCTCATTTACCATTATCAATTCTTTTGTTTCCTCACACAGGAGAACAAAGTGAGAAAAAAATACAATTCAGCATTTGACATCCATTAAGGATCATTAGCCTGGATCACATAAATGCATGTCCTAGGGATCATGTTACTGGCCATACAGCCTCCAGGTTTGAAGTCCACATCTTCAACACTGAAGTCTAAAATGTGCATCCAAATGGTGTTTAAGGTTAGACTGTACTTATTCCTCCTTTTTACATTTGGATGCTCACACCAAAACACTAGTTAGTTTTGCTTCTTTTCAGACTCTCTGAAGAAGCAGAACTTGCTGCTGAGATTTTCTCACACAATTCCCATGATTTTGAGAAATATCTTCCTTTTGAGTTTAACTAGATAGAAAAAGAAAAAAAAAATCACCGTGTTCAAGTTATCAGTGTTCTGGATTCCTAGCTGACCTCTTCTTCATTTCTCTCTTGTCCCAGACAATGTTCAAAGTGACTTAGAAGAGAGAGATTTTTACTTTGACATGTTCCTCCTGTGAGAAAAACCAATCAGACTCAGAATCAAGGTCAGGATTCTTTTTGGCTTCTCCATAAGTATGTGGTCATGATTGTCAAAACTGAACTACTTTGCCACTGTGGTACTTTCCTATAAATTAACATATTCTATAAAGATATGTACAGTGACAATCCTTCTTCTGAGCTCTTTAAGGTATAGCTGTTATTAAATATCATTAAAAAAATCTGTGACAAGTTAAATTATACAATGTTTATTTGAAAAAGGAAAGCATTCTACACAAAAAAATAGAGTAAAGGTTAACAGAATAATGTAGTAGTAAAACTATTAGGAAATGAGTATATTTTTAGAGGAACAAAGTGACACAGTGAAAAAATCAAGAATTCTCCCATTTGTT
The DNA here is from genome assembly GCF_001458135.2 of Marmota marmota marmota. NCBI lineage: Eukaryota > Metazoa > Chordata > Mammalia > Rodentia > Sciuridae > Marmota > Marmota marmota. The sequence goes on from NW_026000022.1 coordinate 2,815,091, forward strand.
TAGTATGTGACTTAGCCAAGCCTACAATTAGAATTAGAATCTTTCTAATCTCCAGTCTTTCCATTTGTACCCTGTGTTTCAGATTTGCGTCAAGAATTAAATTGTGTGGTGCTGGGGGTGGGATTGTGCATGCATATGTTATGTTTAAGGATCAGGGACATAAATTAGAGAAGTATTTTACAATAGAATAAATACATAGTTATTTTCATAATAGATTTATACCACCTTGAATAAATCATTGTTTCAAATTAGGCATAACCCCAATACTATATCTTATTATAAATAAAAATAGATGATAGATCCTACCTTTGTTTATAGAATAGCTTTCCAAATTGTCACTCTCTTTAACTTCTTTAGTAATGAATAAATAAAATGCTAATAATATTGATCTTTAAGAAAAAAAAAAGAAACAAAGGAAAAAAGAAAAGGATCCTAACACCTGAGGGCATTCTAGACCCAAGTTGTTTCTGAATGTTCCACTTCCCCACATGTACAGGTCATAGTTATCCCCAAAGAAAAGGAAGTGACGTAGAAGTTACCTGATTGGCTGACTTGGCATTTGCTTTCTATGGGCGAGATGTGATCAGTCAGTAGCTGGTGCTCACTGAAGTTCTCCTGCTGACCTTGACTACTACTCAGCCACCAGGTACAGATCCTGCTCATAGGACAGTTTGCAGTTTGTTTACATAATAACAGCTTATAGTTTGCTACATACAGAGGCAACTTTGGGCCAAAGTTTATAAAACAAGGAGAGAAACAGACTTATGTCGAAGTTGTAAATTTAACAACATACATATTTAGATATTTAGGAATTGTGTTGCCCGAATTTTCAAAACCACTTCCTCAAATCTCCATTTCACTTGGTTAGAATATGTATGGCTATAGAATGGACTGGCAAGGGATATTGTGTTCTTGAATTTATAGTATGATGTTCTAGTAATTCTGAAACATTAATTATCTATAGAGAGGATTCTGGTTTGCAGTTTGATGTAAGAAAAGCTTGAAATTCAATCTCTTAGCATCATAATAAGAAAAAGTAGAAGATCTATCAAAAAACAGCATAAAGAGGAGCTCACAGGGAAACCTACCCTCTGAAGACTGGCATGAAAGTTTATAGCTCACACCTGTAATCCCAGTGACTGTGGAGGCTGAGGCAGGAAGATCATGAGTTCAAAGCCACCCTCAGCAAAATTGAGGAGCTAAGCAACTCAGTGAGAACCTGTCTCTAAGTAAAACACAAAATAGGGATAGGGATAGGGATGTGGCTTAGTGGTCAATTGCCCCTGAGTTCAATCCCTGGTACCAAAAAAAAAAAAAGGAGGCTCACAAAAATACAGGGACTCACAGTTTTCCAAGGGCAAAAATAATGTTGGAAACATGAGTTGGAGAAAACAACTGAACTGTAACCTTCTCATTAATGAAAGAGTCTGAACAAGCTTAAGAAATCACAATCCCTGAGAGCAGCCTTCTGTCCAGGAACCAAACTATTTCTAAGAGTAAAGATGAGAGAAAAATTTCCTCCTGCTTCAGGCAGCCTGAGGAGAAAAGTAACCATATTATAATAATATGTCCAGAGCCTTCTGTTTCCCTTAACAAAGGCTTGCCTTAGGAGAAACTATTTTCCCTGAGCCTAATGGACATGGGTTTTATCAGTATTTAAATAATCTGTGGAAATGGAAATAAAATAGAAGCACCCTTCAGCCTTCCTGTGTCAGCCAATCCATGGTGTCATAAAATACCATAGATGAAGAAGCTTAAAACAGCAGAAATTTAGTTTCTCACAGTTCAGGATGACAGAAATCCACCATCAGGGTGCCACCTGGTGGGGCTCTAGAGAGGGTCCTCTTCCTGACTTGCAGACATCCACTTTCACACTTTGTTCTTACATAGCAAGGTGTGCAGCATGTCTACTGATAAGGGCGCTAATACTATCATGAAGGCCCCATCCACATGGCCTCATCGGTGTCTAATATCTCCCAAAGGTCCTATCTTTAGACATCATCACCTTGTGGGAAAGGGTTTCAGCATACAATTTTCAGAGACTCCGTTGGGTTGATAGTAGAATGGAGAAACCTGGAATATAAAAGTCACAGCCTGGGAACAGAGCCAATCATATTGTAAAATGTTATGTCTCCTTATACTCTTACCACCACAGCAGCAGGGCTCCTGTTTAATAATACAGATGAAAGAACAGCATATCTCAGATGTTATTTAGCAGAGAGACTTCAGGGGAAGGCAAAGACAACAAGAGAGATGCAAGGAAAGATGTTAGAGGAAGTTCTGTGCTCTGACATCTACAGCGAGAGCAAATAGTAAACACAGCTAGCATCTAGCCAGATTAACACATAACTTCCCACTAAAGACCTATTTACCTCAGTTTATTTTTACTTGATACATCAGCTTTCAAATAAAATTTTTTAAAAAATACCTACAAGGCATGGTAAAAGGGAAAAAAAAATGCAGACTGAAGAGGCAAAGCAAACCAGAACTAGGCTCAGATATAAATGTTGGATTTATCAGACTCAGACTCAGACAAACAAGTGTGATGACCATGCAAGGCCCTTTACAGGAAAGAGTAGACACATGAGAGAACAAATGGGTAATGTTTACAAAGAGATGGAGACTCTTAAAAAAATCCAAAGAAATGCTAGAAGTCAAAAATATATGGGAAGTATTTGATGGACTTATTGGTACATTGAACATGCCTGGAAAGAACCAGTGAGCTTCATTGATATCCATGCAAACATTCCAACAGTAAAGCAAAGAAATATTAATTTAATACAACAACGAGAAGATGCAGAACATCCTAAAACTCTAGGAAAATCATAAATGTAGGTATAGTAGAAATACAGGAACAGAAGAATGAGGGAAAGGAATAGAAGAGGAATTCTCAAAAGAAATTTTAAAACATTTTGGACTAATTTGGGGCTGGGGTTATAGCTCAGTGGTTAAAGTGCTTGCCTAGCATGTGTGAGGCACTGGGTTTGATTCTCAACACTGCATATAAATAAATAAAATAAAGGTTCATTGACAACTAAAAAAGACATATATATATATAAACATTTTGGACTAATTGAAACTGAAAATGCAATCTACCATAAAGTGTGGGATTCGATAAAAACATTGCTGAAAGGAAACTTACAGCACCAAATTCAAATGCTGAAAAAAAAAAGAAAACTCTAAAATCAATAAGCTGAGGATTTACCTTAGAAAACTAGAAAAAATAAGTGTAAATTTAATATAAAAATGAGAAAAGAAACAATAAAAATTAGACCTGAAATTAATGAAACTGAAAATAGAAAATCAACAGAGAAATAAATGAAACCAAAAGCTGTTTCTTCCTCAACTTGGTAAAGAATGTGTAAGTAAAACCTACAGCTAGCATCATCTATAAAAACGGATGCTTTCCTATAAGATTGGGAACACTGTAAAGCTTTCCTGTCTCACTATTCGTATTCCACATTTTAGTAGCAGTCCTAGTCAATGCAATAAGATAAGAAAATGAAATAACAGGTATATGAATTAGGAAAAAAAATAAAACCCTCTTTGTTCACAGATAATGTAATTGTCTATGTAAAACATATAGCAATGTGTTCAAAAACAAGTCTAACATACAAAAATTGATTTCTTTTCCATATATCAGCAGTGAACAATTGGAATTTGAAATTTAAGATCACTATTTATAATAACAAAAAAAGTTGAAATATATAGCTGTAAATATAGCAAAGCATTATATCTATGTAGTGAAACCACAAAACTCTAATGAAAGAAATCAAGGATATGAATAAGTGGAAAGAAATCCCATATTCCTGGAAAGCAATCAATGTGACTTAATTATTATTTTGTACCAAATTTAATTACAGATTCAATACAATTTAAATCAAAAGCCCAACAAGTTATTTTCTATTTATCAAACAATTGATTCTAAAGTTTATATGAAAAGACAAAAGACTTAGAATATTCAATAAAATTATGAAAAAGAATAAAGTCAAAGGGCTAACCCTTTCTGTCTTCAAGACTTATTATAAATAATCATAATCAGTAATCATAACAGTTTGGTGTCAGTAGAAGAATAGACAGAATCAATGAAAAGGGACAGATAACCCAGAAATAAGTCCAAAGGCACAAAAAGGAAATAATATTTTCAGAGGAACATGGCTTGCCTTTCCAACAAATGTTGCAGGAACAACAGAACTTCCGCATGCCAAAAATCAAATCTGGACATACACCTCATATTTTTCATAATAATTAATTAAAAATGGGTGATAGACCTAAATATTAAAAAGCATAATTATACATTTAGAGAAGATAGCATAGGGGAAAATCTAGAAAAAATGGGATATAAAAAAAAAGAAAGAAAAAATGGGATATGTTGATAATTTTTCAGATCCGAACATAAAAAGCACATTTATGAAAGCAAATAATAATAATATGAACTTCATTCTTCATGAAAAATATCTTGGTGGGTACAGGGAATTTAACCCAGAAGTGCTTAACTACTGAGTCACATTCTCTGTCCTTTTTTAAATTTTTATTTTCTTGCTAAGTTGCTTAGGGACTCACAAAGTTGTTGAGGTTGGCCTTAAACTTGCGATCCTCTTGTCTCAGCCTCCAGAGCCTCTGGGATTCCAGGCAGGCATGAGATATCATACTTGTCCATTAACATTTTTGATATCTGCTTGGCAGTACAATTCAAAAGGGAAAAAAATAAGCCAGAGATAGGACAAAAATATGTAAAAGATGTATAAAAAACTACAAAAATCTCTCAAAACTAAACAATTAGGAAATAAGCAACTCAATGTCAAAGTGGAAAAAAATCTGAATAGACACCTCATTAAAGATGAACAGATGGCAAATGAGAATATGAAAAGCTACTCAACATCATATGTTGTTTCAGAATTGCAAGTGGAAACAATGAGCTATCATTATACACCCAGTATAATGCTGAAGATTCATACAGGTGCAATACCAGATGCTGACAAGGATGTAGAGTGATAGGAACTCTCATTTATTGCTGATGGGAATTCAAAATGGTACCCATCATTTAATAATGCTGAACATAGCCTTACCATACCACCCAGACATCACATTCCTTGATATTTATCTAAATGAGTTGAAATGTCCAAATGAATTTTATTTCCACATAGAAATTTATGTGTGAATGTTTATAGGAGCATTATTTAGAAATGCCAAAAATAGGAAGTAACCAAATTGTCTTTCAATGAGTGGATGGGTAAATAAGCTGTGGTACATCCATACAATGGAATATCACCTGGCAGTAAAAATAAATGAAATATCAAGCCACAGAGGGACATGAAGAAACCTTAAATGCAGGCTGCTAAACTAAAGTCTGTTTGTATAATTCTAACTGTATCACTTTTTGGAAAAGACAGAACAGAGTGAAAGCAAAATGATCAGTGTTTGCAGGTGGTTTAGGGGAGAAGGAATAAGGGAAGAGTAGGAGAACGGGGGACATTTAGGGTAGTGAAACTCTTGAATGGCAAATTGGCATATGCACATGATGAGATCATGTGTTTGTGAAAACCCACAGTACTAGGCAACACAGGAAGTGAACCAAAATATAAATCATGAACTTCAGTCAACAATAATGTATCCATATTAGCTGTACTATCAAATGTACTACATCAAGGCAAGATGTGAATAATAGAGGAACTATCTACAGATGGGAGAGGAGGAATTTTCTGTAATCTGCACTTGATTTTTCTGTAAGCTTAAAACCACTCTTTAAAGTCTTTTATTTAAAAAATTAAATGCATACATTTAATAAAATACCATAACATGTAATTCTGAAAATCTTTATCTACAGAACTTGGGATATGTTTTGATACCAAGGTTGTATAGATTTGTGATGGGCAGCATGTTTATTAACATGTTAATTCAAGAACGACAGACAGTCATCAACTCTGTATATTCACAGCTGGGTTGTCATATGCAAATATAGAATATCGCCAACAACTCTTGCTGTTATTGTCTAGCTATTCATTTTTGAGGCTTAACAATGGCTTCATCTTCTATATTGTTCATATATATGTCACCAGATCCTCACACTCCATATAAATTCAAACTAGAACATCTGTGAGAAGCCTTAAATACCTCTCATGCCCCCATGGGAGTAAATATGACTCAGATATAAACAGACACTTTTTTTTAATATCTAGAATCCCTATCAATTCCATAGCAACTATAAATAACCATTAATTTACAACCCTAAAACTAGTTTCTTCGATTATGCTTCATATAATTATATATATTTTAAATGCAAATATTTGTTTATAAATATTATTCAAAGAACTAATAAGCTCTTTTAAATACCAAAATATCTCACTTTCTCTAATTATGATAATTTTATTGCTGGATAAATAGCATGTCACACTGTCTGCTCCTCCTTTATCCATTGTGGTGCGCTCAAATGGGAAATCTAAAAAATTAAAGTCTGTGGCAGATTTTCCCACTGCTTCTGTCTTTGAACATTGAATGCTAAGAAAATGCATGCTGTCTTCTGCAGTTACTGTACCTAATATCATTAAAACCACAAGTTCCTTTACATATCAAGGGATATTTATGATGGTTTAGGTAACATGTCCAATTTTATCTAATTTAATCTTCTGTGATGTGTCATCAAACCTGGTTAACATAAAACAAGTCCTATGCCCAGAAACCAATAACTTCATCCTTTAAAAGAATGAAATGTTTTTAAATTTAGAAAAAGGCTGGTAAGTGCCAACGTTGAGTAGAATGTGTTCCTAAGTGGTGCCTTTGAATGGGGATCACAGATGTTGTAAATTCTAGAGCAGTGTGGAGAATGCTGGTACCTGTCCCCCAGGAGTCCCCAGCTCTAGTGACAGATAAAGAAATATTATCATAGAAGGCCTACTCCATGCTAATTCCTCTGATGAGTATACTGACATGCAAAGGTGTTTGGAACTAACACTAAATATCCATAATGTTCATGGGAATTGTGAAACATCCAACTCAGACAACTTCACCTGAGGTGTTCCGTGATTGCTCCACCCTACCCCATGGTGGGGACACACTTCCACACACAAACCCATACCTTGACAAAATCTATTTCTGAATTTTAACTCAAATTTCCCTTCTTACCTGAGGCCTTCCCTCATTGCCCTAACCCAAGAACCCCCCAGACAATCTCTAACACTCTCTTCTATTTAATCTCCTTCACCTATAACACAAGTTCAACTGTTGATTTCATCAACCCATGGATGGCTGGTTGAGTAAACTTGAATATTGTCAATTTACTATTGTTTGAAAGTCCCTGTTTTATATCAAAAACAAAAAACATTGATATCACTAAAAAAGCCAGACTACTATAAATTTTAGGATTTATTTCACTCACAATTTTCTTTTAAATGACTCACATATTATCAAATAATAACTGATGTTTCCCATAATTTTGTGATCAGAGGCAGTTTTCTCATGAAAGTTGCAATGCTTTAATGTGACATCAATGTAGTTGTCATTAGAGAAGGGTATTCTGTTTACATGTTAAAACATGATCTTGCCATAATAGACAATTATGCTAGAAAATTAAAAATGGATATTCTCCTTTCTGTTATCATATTCTCTATGGAAACTGTGCATGTTCAAGGCCATTGTATTTTTTTTTCTCTCTAGACCTGTTTGTACTGCAATGCACATGCCCTGACCCCATGGCATTGTCTGTTGAAGTTGGGACCTCAGACACAGTAAGAAATCAACTTTTGACAGAGTTTTACAATATCAATATCATACACATACTGGCATGTGAATACAAACACTTTCCAAAACAATATTTAGTGTGTGCCTATACTATGATACATCAATTTTAAAGCATAAGTTTTGAACTAGGAGTGTAGATCCGTGGAAGAGCATGTATCTAGTGTAACAATGGCCAGGGGTTCAATTCTCAGAACCATAATAATAATAATAAAAATAGCAACTACAACAATAATAACAACAAAATAAAATAAAGGTAACAGAGAAAATATAGTGCCTGACTTGGTGGATCTCAGTAAACAGCAGTTGAATAAAATTGTTGAATATTGAACTCTGGGCCCATTATTTACAGGCACACATATTTAGGTAGGAGTTTGAATGTGCATGAATTATGGAGCTCGTCATACATGCATATGGCCTGAAGCCTGATGGACAGCATCTAAGAGAGCAGATGTCACAGCATATTAACTAAGCAGATGCTTATTAAGTCTCTTGGGTCAAGGCATTGGGGATATGGCTAAAAATAAGAGAGACAAAACCTTCACCCCCCCCCCCCGAACTAACACTCTAGAGGACACAACTTCTGCTTGAAAAGGTAAGAAGCATAAAATGTGAGATGGTGATGAACATTAGACAAAAAATGTAAAACGGGAACAGGATGAGGACCGCGGCTTTGGTTGGGTAGCAGGCAAGGAGGGACTCCGTAAGATAAGCATCAGGGAAAGGTGGATCTCAGACAAGGCAGCATATACAAAGGCCCTGAGGCAAAAGGACATCTGGTACATTGAGGAACAACTAGGAAACCAGTCTGAGGAGGGCAATAGGAGGAAGGAAGAGAGTGACAGGAGATAAGGAAGACCATAGCATTAACTGGGGGAAAATCCTACACAGCTTTAAGGGCATTGTTATAACCTCAGAGAGAAATTGGAAACTCTCTGGAGGATTATGAGCAAAGCAATCATGTGATCTGAGGTTTGAAGAGAACCTTGCACAGAGCAAAGGAATGATTATGTGGCAGTTTCAAGTTTCCATGTGACCTGACCTAACTTGGTATATGAAGTGTGGTGAGCAGAATAATGCCCTCCAAAGATGTCTAATACATCCTAATACCCCAAAGTGGTGGACATGCTTGGGTAAGGAGAAATTAAGGTTGAGGTGGGATCACTTTGTTGATCAGCTGACCTCAAGGGAGTTATGCACATACTGAGATAGACCTCATGCATGGTTAGCAAGGTGGGCCCAATGTCATGCCAAGGTTCCTTGTAAATGGAGAAGGAGGCAGCATCTCCACTGGATTGAGATTTGCCAGCTCTCAAGTAGGTGAAGGGGCTATAAGTTGAGGAACTGAGAAAAGCTGGGAAAGGTGATGAGACAGATTTTCCCTTAGAGCCTTCAGTAAGAGCACAGCTCTGCTCACCCTTCATTTTAGTCCAGTGAGATACACTTCCAACTCTGATCTTCGGGTGTATAAAAGAATAAGTTTGTGTAGCTTTAAGCCACCAAGTTTGAAACAGTTTATTAGAACAGTTATAGGAAATAAATGCATGAGATATTTCAACAAACTTGGCTCAAGAAAACACTAGGAAGAGGTGGAGAAAGTGCTATAGATGTCCTGAATGGGCCTTCTACCTCTCCTTAGGTGCCAGCAGGTCATTGTGCCCCCCACATCTCTTCCACAGTATCTTGGTATTTCCCTTTAATAATTTGTTGCATCTGATAGTTTTATTTACTTTAAGAATTCTCTTTCAATACCGATTAGTGGAATCCTCTAAGCACATGTAAGTGTGTGTGTATGTGTGCACACAGGTGTTGCATGTACCTTCCTATATAAACTCAAAGAGGATAAAGCCTGGAAAACACACGCTCCAACTGAGAAGGAGTGGAAGTTGAATGTGCAACTTCCATTTCCTATTTTAGAGACTTTCATTCCTAATTTAGATGCTTTCTTTTTTCCTTAGAAAGTGGTACATTCTTAGAAAGTGGTAGATTCACAATTTGTGCACACACCTATTTAAAGACATAAAAGTTATTTCTCAGCGTTACAACAGTGTGTGCACTCTTTTATCTCTAAGAACTAAATATGGATTCTGATTTTATTTTTATTCATGTTCAATATATACCAAAGATACTTTGCAGCCCCTACTACAGCTTGAAATGCTGGAATGTTTTTTTCTGCATGACCTATGCCTGGCCAGATGTTGGTGACAAGGTGGATTGTTTTGATTATGGAAGGTCAGATTTTTTTTTCTCTTGCTGTATCGCAAATAAAAATGAAGATAAATCAGCAGCATATAGACTCTCAAACTGTGTTTACTTTGTAAGTCAAAACTGACAAAAATTGGCAGTTTCACATGATTCAATCTACTAGGCTGTTGCAGAACAGAAACCTTGGAAGTCTATACTATGCTATTTTATGAAGCCATGTGCATGGGTGTGCGCACACTGACATAGTTCTATTGCATGGTTAGCAAGTGTGGAGCATTGGATTTGATCCCCACCATCAAAACTTACACACACACACACATACACACACACACACACACGCATGCATGCACAATGAAAACTCTGACATAGAACTATTATATGAAGAGAGACACTGTCACGTGTGCTCTCTGGTAATAGATCAATGAAGAGGTCTGTAAAGATGAGTGTAATTTAGGCAGCCAGCAGCAGCATAAGCAAAATGGAAAGAAAAACAAAAGCCACTGAAATGGGGCTTATCTATTTACTCAGCAGTTGATAAAGCCTGACAAGTTAATTAAGTCACTTTTATTAAGGTTGGAATACCATGTGATACTTCAGTGATAATGCACTTAACTGATGTCGACAATATTAAAAAAAATGCTACTGAAATAATAGCAATTAAAAGTTTATACTCTAAAAACCATTTAAACCCAGTGACCTAAATTAATAAAGTGTTTTCTATAAGGTGATATTTAAAACACTGAACTGCCCTAGAAGGGTGACAGAAGATCAGGAATTGTTTCACACATTCAAAATACGAATGAGAATAAATATTTTATAATATAATACGAAGGTATCAATATTTAAAAGCCTTCCTTCTTTCCAAATTCTTAATGCAATTTATGTTTTGGAGATGATGATATCTGGTTGATACATTTCTTTTCAGGTATTTTATCAGATTAAGGGTGTATGTTTATTATCTCAAACCCATTTTTAACTAATTTCATTCTCAGGGTCAAAAACTTTCTGAAAATAACTGCTCTGGGATGTTCATTATTAATAGTGTTCCTCTCTAGTTAATAGTTTATGGTGAGCTTCTCAGAATATTATGAGACTGTAAAAATTCTATCCCAATAAATGTGTCTATAGCAATAAATTGAATATAAGTTATAGTCTATGAGTTTCACATTGATTTATGCCCGTCGTAACAAGTAGCCGCTCATGGTCTGTTCAAGCTAGCAGATGCAGCATATGGTTGACTATTTGTGGGTGCATAAGATTCAGAAATGATCCTAATTTGGAGGAAACAAATATAAAATTAGATCTGAAAAATCACTTATAGAAACATTTATTATTCCATTTCTAAACTCAGTCTGAGCAAGAAATCTCTCAATGAATGTATTTCTCCGGGAACACTTGGACTTGCATAGGAAACGATAGCCAGTTTCATCGGCTCTGGAAGTGATTAGAGGTTAAAGTTCAGAGCCTGCAACTGAGGTTTGGAGTAGACATACACTTGGTGCATTTGTCCACCTAATAAAACCCTGATCTTATTTTCTCATTGCAATTCTGCTATACTTACTACTGAAATAGGCTTTTATATTAAAAAATGAAGAAAAATCTCCTTAAATTTTAATTATGAGAACTGCAGTATCCCATTCTTACACAATCTAAATCTCCTGCATGTAATAACTCACTTCCAAATATCAGCGTGAAACCCAAAAAGCTCAGTTAATGATCATCATACCTCCACATGTGCTAATATTGAAGACAACGCCAAGATGATGGATTATTCAACACCCAGGTTTTGAGTGGCATACACCCAGCCTTAGTGAGTTGCTTTGATACCATGTGTAGTCCCATCTCTCAAATAGAAATATACATTAAAAATAACAGAAGCATTTTGAGCTCTAGCATTTGACCTCTTGGCATTTCCAAGTAATGAATTGAAATTTCTAGTCCTATGAAAAAGTGGAAATACTTGTCCTTTTAGCGATTTTGGGCATGAGTTTGCATTATGTGAACATATTAGTAGGGATAGGTATTGTGGGATCAATGATATAAAATATTTTAAATAGCTTCACATGGAGTATCTTTTTTCAGTACAGGTGTGTGATGCTAAAGCAGATAGCTTGTAAAGCACTTCACCCACAGGTGAGAAATGAGAAATTTTAAGGCCTATTGAACACAACATAATTTCACAGTGGGTCAGCACAAATTTACACAGTACGGGTGTTTCTATAATTAGAGTCCACCTGAAAAATTCACATCATTCTACACTCAACAATGTGCAGATACAGTTCAATCTGTGCACTTTGCTGATCTTATAATAATATGCAACTTATTGAAATGTAAAATAATACAAGTAAACTCCAAACTTAATTATCTTGAAAAATGTATCTTACCTTCTCTTCTTGCATTACAAACTTTCAGATTCCTACCATATTTAAAGATGCACACTGTCTTTAAAATTATATATACATGTTTTATTGCAATTTGATGACAAATAATTTCAAATGTAAAAAAATGAAACATCATTTAAATAACACACTAAGCTTTTAAATACTAAATTATGAGATAATTATAAACTTTATTATCAAATTTGGGGGTTTTTTTGTTTTGTAAACTAGAATAAAAGAGTAATCTTTCTTCCTGGGCAGGGCCAGTCTATGCCTTTCTAAAATTTCCTCAGTAACTTTCTGAGTAATGTAAAGTTATTGAATTATTATATTTCTTCAAAACTGTACCTGCATATCAAAAGAAGATGGAATAGTCCTTTTGCTTTAGTAAGTAATTAGTTGGGTGTTAAACAATGTTGATAATTCTTTGAGAAAAGCAAATTATTTTTATTTTTTAAAGATTTTTTTAGTTGTCAATGTACCTTTATTTTATTTATTTATAGGCAGCTGAGAATCAAACCCAGTGCCTCACAATGCTAGGCAAGCGTTCTACCGCTGAGCCACAACCCCAGCCCCAAGAAAGGCAAATTCTTTAGAAATAAAAGATGAAATGTCTCATTGTTAAATTTTTAAAAATCAAGGTATGTGATAAAGGCTCCATATCTCACAAAATTATTGTATATCATATAATATAGCTCCAAATTTAGAAAACAAAATGTTTTGCATGAAATAGCTCACCTGAATTTTTCCAATAGATTTCTTCAATATATACAATATTCACAGTTAAAACAAACAAAAAAAGGTTTAATGTGCTGTGTTTAGTATTTACTTCACAATAAATAATGGGCTAGTTTGATGTTTTTGTTTGTATGTCCAACCTCTTTCTTCAGCCCCAGGTCCTTAAAAGATTTGCCCTTGGACCTTTATTGACCGATAGACTCTCCACATCTTTGCTCATCTTTATTTTGTGGAAGAAACTATTAAACCTCCTCCCATTTGTCAGTAGGGTGTGATTCATGATGCAAACTAGAAATTTGAAGCAACATATACATTAAGCCTTATAAATTCTACAAAGAATTGTTCTAATTTTATAAAATATATTATGTACATTTTTCAGAATAGAAACATGGAAAATTGGATCCTTTCTAATAATAAAACACAGAACTCTTTACTTGGGTAGGAAAGGGATTTGGGGGTTCAGGTGCCATAGGTCTGCCCCATAATGCCTTCCTTACCTCTGTAAGTGCTAGGCTGCATCTTCAAAGGTCATGCATGATGTGATTTGGAAATTGTTTGTCCACCAAGAGTTTATGTTTTAGGTGTTGGGAAGTGATGCAGAATCTTAAGGCTGAGTGGGAGAGCTTTCAGTCAGTTGAAGGTGTGTCCTCAGAAGGGATGGTGGCACTCAGCCCTCTGCTGGCTTTCTGTGATGCTATGTGATCTTGTGCTCTAACAACACTCCTGCCATGATGCTGTCGGCCATTAGGTCCGCACCAGTGGCTACACCAATGTGGCTGCCTAATCATGGGCTTTCAATCCTCCAAAATGTGCCAAACCCCATTTATTAATAAGTATCCTGCCTTGGACATTTTGTTATACTAATGAAAAAGGGAATAATGCAGGTGAGAATATAGGGACAAATACAGTCTCTACTCCAAGTCTTCTTCTGCCACCTTTGGCTAATAGATCTGAAGGATAACTGTAAACAAGGGATGCAATCTTTCCAAGAAAACCTAACGTATCCCTTCTCTCTTCCCCAACTATACTTATTCATGAGATTAAATAATTTTTATCAGTTATTTTCTCTTTACTCTTCTCTTCATGCTTGCTTTTCCTTCCTCTCTTTCTCTCCCCTCAAGTTAGTACAGCTAACAAATATCCACATGATCACTGAACTTAGTGTCTAAAAGCATTTTCTCTAAATATATAATTCTCTAAATATATATATATTATATATATACATATATATATATATATATATATATATATATATGTATATATATAATATCAGAAAATAAATGTGATGGCACTTACACAATTTTATACTGGGATTAAGTTTCATAGATCACAACATTATGAAATAGTAAAACACATGTCCATGACAAAAACATGATTCTAAACAATAAAGAGTGGCATTCAAAGCAGTGAACAGTGCCATTTTTCTACCCTTTAACCACAAAAGACATTGATAAAGCCACTATTAAACTGAATTTAATTAAAGTGCCAAAGCCTATTCTGGAACTGGTGTAACTTTTCAATCCATGAATGGATTTCCAATATCATCAAAGAGGAGTTGAGGACTTCACACACATGGGCCTTCTTGCAGAAGGCTTCAGAAAGGAAGGGGTAACCAATCAAAAGCTGAAGGTCCCTGGACCCCTGGACCCCGACTTCAAACTTACACAAACAGTTGAGGTGCTCAGAAAGGAATGTGTGGACACCATCTCTCTGTCAGCTACTTGAAGGAACAAAGACAACACGGGTTTCCATAGTGATACTTCTAAGTAATTTATTGAATAACTTAACATTTTCTTTTTTCTCAGTTTCCTTGCAAGTACTTTGAAACATCTCTTCTTGTTAACTTTCAAATTAACTTTTGCCAAACTAGAAACATCTCTATCAAAGTGGAAACCGGGCATTGGTGCATGCAGATTTAGTTTATAAATGATGTTAGAAATATATGAACAATTGGAATTGAAAAATCCCCATTTTATAATTTTCTCATATCTCTTCTGAAATAAGAAGTGATCCCGTGATGGTTCTATGCTTAGCAAGGATATGTTATGAAAGGTTAATTAAAATTTATTCTGCAGTTAGAAAATTTTAAGAAAGCATAACAGATTTGGTTAGTAATGGGAAAAAAATTATGAAAATTTTTTAACATTCGGAGAAACCAAACTTGGAATCTCAAATAAACAGATTTCTATATTATCAAAATAACCTTAGTCATTCTGATAACTAGAAGTCATCTTATATTTAGATACAAATAGAAGAGTTGTCTCTTATGATTAACACATGCAACAAGAAGTTAAAAGTTGTATGAAGCAGCCTTCTTCCTTCCCTCTAACAAATGCTTTTAAAGTGTATCCTTTCCTATTTTGCATTATGAAAGTTTAATTTTTCTGTGCGATCCAACTGAATTTAGATTATGCAGGATCTTCATAAAATAAATTTATTTAACATTTCCTTTTGTTATTCTTATGCAATCATGAAACTATTGCAGATGCAAAAGGCCAAAAACACTTGCAGAGAAGACTATGCCTATAGGTTGCATTCTCATATGCAATATACTTATATCTATATGACATGTACGTATACCTATCGAAATCTGAGCTCCGTTACTTCCATGGCTAATAGGAAAATCATATTTCTGAAGATATTTGTTTGGTAATACAAGTGACCTGTCCATGCCAAATCTCAGGGTGGGCCTAGATTCATGGATATTTTTTGTGTGCACCTGTGTGTAAAACTGATGCTGATGTAGGAAATTGACATCCACTTGCATAGAAAATGAAACTCTCCTCTGTCCAATTCCAAGCATGTAAGAAATGTAGCATGTTTCCATTTACCTTACTTCAAATATTGCCCATTTTTATGACTTACGTAAGTCAGAACTGTGGTTTGAAATGAACCCTCAGACTGTCTCAGTTTAAAATCAAGGAGTGTCTTGGAAAGAACTAGTCTTTGGCAAGAAGATTTCTGCCCTGATAGACCCTCACAGCCAGGTGCATCATAAGGTATTATTGTTGTTGTTGCTATCATTTCCTAAGGGACATCACTGTGAACAAATAATTTAAACCACACTGAACCCACCTGGAAAGAAGATAAAATAGCATGTTAGCCTCAGTTAACTAATCAATCAAATTAGCGGAAATAGAGAAACCCACACATATGAGCAGACACACCTTTTAAATTTTGTACATCAGATAACTCTTGAGCATCTACTAAGGCTAGGCAATTGTCTGTGCTCTGGGAAATCTGCATGTGAAGAGGGTCAATCTGTTCCAAGTTTAAAAGGATGGTATTCAAGTGAATCAAAGTTCATCAATACAGGAAGCATAAAAATAGAATTTAGTGTGCTCTTTTAACAAACTGTGAAGGCCTTACTTTCTTTTCATTCTATGTTCTAAATCCTAAAGAAATTATGAATCCTTCTCTTATCTTATCAGATTTGACTATTAGATTTTTTTTCTTTTGAATACTTAGACTTCCCTAACAGTAAGATTGCACTCCTCTGATGTGACCAACTCACGCTAGCTACAAGGATGTTTTGGTAAGTTTTTTAGTTTGCTCTCCATTCTGAAGCATGAAGGTTACTTTAATGTGTATATGGAACAGTTTTTGCACAATTTTGTGATTGATATTGCTAATATCTATGAAGGTAATAAAATTTAATTATTTCTATTTTGAAGGGAAAACTTTTTACTGTAATCCACCTTTAAAGTATATCTTTTTCTCTATAATATATCGATGGTAATCTAAGAAAAATTGGGTCTTCAACCTTGCATACCAATTGATTTATACATACATTCTTGCTTTTTAAAAAATAGGCATCTCATACTCTAAAAACATGATAGACAATCTAGTAACAATTTAGCTCTTAAAACCGACTTCTCATAAAGAATGAAGTTAGATATTTCATTTACAAATGAACTTTGGATACCATTTATTTCCTCAGTAAGATGATAAAATCCTCTTAAATCTAAATCCTTTTGTATTGGGGAAAATGTCCTACAGATTTAAATAGCATGTATCACTGCTATTTTTGTTCTATTAGTAATATTTAGACAGATTTGGTCCATTTAAATCTAAACAGGAAGAATATTAAGATAATTTAGTGGACAAAATACTTGTACAGCACAATCTCTTTTCCAGATAGTGTGTATATGCACCTGTGTATACCTGTGTGTATGGAGGGAGAAGGGATTGGAGAGTTTATGAGAGGGGGTGGGGGGGGAGATGTTGAGACAGCAAGAGAGGGGGTGAATATTTTGCAGAAAATTAAGCAAGACAAAAAGAAATATGTAGTTACATTTCTTAGCAAGGGAAGTAACTTATTTTTAGAATGCAAGGTTCACAGAAGCTGAGTCTGGGGGCATTATTATTTATGTTCTCTGAGCCCTGGCTTTTTCTCTAAGTATACATGCTAAAAGATGGGTCTTTGATAAGTAATATTTAAAATTGATTCTATTTTATTGTTGCACACAAGATCCTGCAAATTCCTTAATTCGCTGTACAATCTAATTACAGCTTGATTTCTCAGTGGGGAAATATATTACCCTATCTTCTCAAGTTACTTTTTGATTATTATCTTCTGTGGCTACCTGCAGCACTGGATTACAGCCCAGCCATTTCTTTCTTTCTTTTTAGTCCTCTCTGCATTGAACCCTGAGTACTGCAGCCGATTTGATCATATAGCATTTTATATTGATTATGGAGACTGGCAAAGAGAATGTAACACTTGGGTCTGGATGCTGTAGATAACATTTCCCAGCATGTATTCCCAATAATGTGGGTTGAGTTGTTGTTAGTTATTAAAGTTTCAAGGAAGGTTTCATATTTAAAACTCATTGGGTGTAGAACCATATGATAATTAGAGAAAAGAAAAAAAAAAACAGCAAGATTCTGCATCTGATCTTTTCCTGAAACATTTTTCACAGATAATTATCATCATCAAAAAATATATTTAAGCTCTATAGGTTCTGTGTTGAGTGCTGTTTAGAATTTTTTTGTGTGTGTGACAAATCCTCTGTGTTTTCCTAAGAATACTGGTAAATGATGATGTAGGTGATGGCAAAGGAAATATGACGGGGGGTCGCTGTCTCAGAGAGGAGACTGAGTCATTCTAAGCATAGGGGGAAAATAAGTGAACGATCCTGATATTGCTTGTGTTTCTGCTGTCCCCCCCCACACACACTTTTTTTTAAATTATCTCAGGGCATCTCCTTTCCACTACTGTCTCTGTTTTCTGGTCTCTCCTCTTCCTGCACCTCCCCTCTATAAACCCAGTCACACACTTCCAGGGCCTCTGTACCCAGCAAGTCTTTGCAGAAATGGGCTTTTCAGCACAAGGTGCTAGTTGTTCCTGCTGGCTGCTCCCACTTCCTGCATCCTTTGCATCTGTCTTTGGATCCTCTCATGCTCTGCTCACTTGGGAAGGCCAAGGTTTCGGCCAAGGGCAAGACTCACATAATCACAGCAGTGAAGCCATGGTCTAAGCCCCCAGTAAGAAGCCCTGAGATGGGTGTGGAGGACCTCTGTGGCCCCTGCCACCTGCAGACCGCCACCTGCTCCCTCTCTGGTGACTCCTCAATCCTGTGCCGGAATCAGCTGGGGTCATGGGCCACAGCGACTTCCTGGTTTCCAAGGTTTCCAATTACTCAAGGGTATCTTTATCATAAAGCTACTGTTTTCCTTTTTTAAATTAAATTTGCTACCTTTATTTTTTAAGTTAATGGCTGGTGATCAATGTGGCTGTGCTTTTGAGGAGGGCATTTTTTTTCTTCTTAGTTAAAGATAGAAAACTAAATGTAGATCAATTTTATAGACTCTGGGTCACATAGATTTTAGATACGAATTTTAAAAATTAATCCTAATTGTGCAAAGCTGCTTTGCACAGATTTGAGCAATGAAATTTAGTTCTGAATACAGACTTTAACTTCACGAGATTCATCACATTTTTCCAGAATGAGAATCCTTGTTCTAACAGACTGAAACCTTTCATAGATGCTTTGAGGAAATTTTTAATTCATATTTTAATAAAAAAGGCTTTGGTTAAAAAAAAATTCAGAATTTCTGTATTAATCTCTTTGAAATGCATATAGAAACCAGAGTTCAAGTTTATTCTTCCCATTCTTTTGGCCAAAACTTTAAGGAGTACAGTATGTACTTTTTAAGATCTGAAATTTTATTGAATTTTTGACCAGAAATGTGAAAAACAGTCAATAGCTACACAATTAAAAGAAGCTACCAGGGAAAAAAATAGAAAAAAACCCTAAAGAGGTCCAAAGTTGATTCAATATCCCGATCCATCTAAGATCACAGGGGAGTTGAATATCAAATGAGTCAACTGGCTATTCTAACAAAAAGGGGGATGTTTTGGAAATGTTCGTCTTCTATTTATTAAAGTTCCCAACCATGTTGTATATCGCATGGGAAGCCCTGCTAAGTGTGACTTGGGTCTGAAGAATTGTTAAGGCCATAACTCTTTAGCTTTCTCTCTGAACGATATCTAAGGCTGCTTCTTATCTTATTCCACATACAAGTGGAAGCTTTTTGCTTTCTTTCAAAAAAAAAGTATTTTCAATATTACAAATGTAGGTATGGAAAAACATCCTCTTCCCTCATAAGGACTTTCACAGACAACGTTTCATTGTATGCATTAAATCTGTGTTAAAACACAGTCACCCAATGTTAACTCAAAACTGCAGTGAGGCGACTTCAAGATTCGCCAGCCTATTTTCTTTTAATCAAAGACACCCGGATTTTTGGATTTCTGACTCCAAATGATTTCAAGTGTTTTTTTTTTTTTCTCTTTCACTTATTTTGATAAAGGACCTTCCCTTTCTATAGCTAGTACCATCAAAATGCATTGGTCTCCTCCACGCCCCAAACCAAAGAAGTAAACAATATTCATGTAGGGGGAATATAGCTTAAGCCATTCACAGAGTATACAAACATTTATGGTACAAAACCTGCAACATGAGTTTTTTGTTAAATTTTAACAGTGTTTTCTCAAATCTTCAAAGCTCGCCTTGATGGTTTGCTAAAGTAATTGAACCACTCTTGGGTTGTTTTATATAGGACATCTTATCTTTCTTTCATTACCCAGGCTGTGGCTTCTTTTCTATTCCCATGAAATCCATGTACACACTTTAGAAGCCCTCCTGAACAAGCTCGCTTCTAAGTTTCACAGAGCCCTTAGCACAATTTGAATACGAAAGAGATACTGAATAAAAAGCTTTAATCTCTTGTCTGTTATGCTGCTTTCTTGCCGCTCTTCATCTCCTCCTCTTCCAAGGGCTTTTCTGTGTGAGTAAACTGCACACTTTTCTTTTTTAAGTGAAGTGTAATGTTCAAGAAGATGCATTCGGGAGCCTGAGACCCGGGAAGCAAGCTCCTGTAAATCTCCTCTGTCAAAATGTAGCTACATTTGTGGCTGCCTCGCCTTCTGTTTAAGGCTTTTGCAGGTAAAAGATTAGTAAAAGAGCTCTCCCTGAACAAAAATCATTCAATCAGCAGAATGTACAGAGAGTATCAAATGTGCCCTCCACCTCAAATACTGTGGGGCTCTCTCCTCTGATACCTCTTCCCCTTCGTGAGCTGGAACTGGTTGAAAGGGTTTTTCTGTTCTCTGGTCTCTTGTCAATTTGAACGCCAGGAAATGAGCCCCCTTTGTAAGATTAATTAATAGCAGGAGCGGATCGGCCGAGCCCAATCGCCACGCAACGGAGCTGTAATTGCTACTTTGTGGAAAGGAAAGAAAAAAAAAAAAAAGTTTGGGTTGCCGTTTAAGAAGAGGGTTTAAGGAGAGTTCTTTGAACTGGAGGTCTCAGTGCACTGGATTAAGGCAAGAAGCAAGGAGGCCTTTGAAGTTTGCTAAGAGGTTTTGGAAGGGAAAAAAGTTGGGTGGCAAATGGGGGTTGGCAACATCAAAAGCACTCTCACCGCTCCTCACCTGCTTGGCTTGGAAGGGGTCTGCAGGCTGCAAGGCAGCAGTGCAGGTCCAGCAGCCAGCTGGGATAGCGGTGGGTGGCTGTTTCCTTGGGCTGCTGACATACAGCCATACACCCATACACTGCTGCTGCCCTGAACCGGCCTCCTGATTTAGAGGTGCTTATTCTCAGAATCTGCTCTCAACAGCACAGGCAGGGTGAACACACACGGGGCAGAAATGCCTCCAGTGGATTCCTCTCCTTCTTGTCGCCACTCTTCCTTCATGCATCTTCAAAGATGTTTTAAAAAGTTTTCTCTGCTTGTCACTTAACAATCCTGTATTGATAAGAGGGAAAAAGGGGTGAGATTCTTACAGAAAATACATCCATCCCCTGCCTGGAAATAAGAAATTAGCAGATGCCATTCCTTCTCAACAGGGGCAATATCGCCCCCAAGGGGGTGAAACTGATGCTTGGGGGTAGAGGGCGGTTGTGAAAAATCCTAGATCTTACAACCATTTATGGCTCTCTAAAGAACTAGAGTACAGCGAGGGTACACTGTCATAGAAAAGAAAATTAGAAAAAAAAAAACTACTGACAAAGGTTCCTTAGGGGTGGTTGTAACAAAAATACAGTAAATAAACTCAGGATCACTGGTGGATACAGATTTTTAAAGCATAGCAAGAATTTCTTGCTATTTCATATGAATTGGCCAGAAGTTAACTGAAGCATATGCATTTCGTTTTTGAATCCGTGTGGAATGTGTCTGAGCTCAATATCCTTTATACCTCCACATCTTATATTAGCTGTTTATTGTTATTATTTTATTAACCTTTTCAGATTGATGGAATAAGACCCACAAACTTTCACTGAGAAACTTGAATAGGTATCAATTCAATTCTCACTATCAAAATGTGTCTATAAGCTCAGATTTTATAACTGAGTTTTTGGAAAATAATCAAATTAATTTGCATTTTTGTTTGTGTATTTTTTTTTACTATCTTGTGAAATATTGTAGGATCTAGACTTGGAACTTTTAAAATGACCCAGATGGGCTATATGTTTTACTAGTATAATTTTCACCATCCCTTCAAGCTTTGTTGCATACTTTTTCTGAGGCTAATATGGATAGGTATTAATTTCAAATAATAAGCAATAGTTAATAAGAGGAGTCATCGGAAAATTAAAATTACCTTGATATCTATTGGCTAATAGGGTTGTTTTAGAACTGTTAGGAATTAAAATTCAAGGGTTTTGTTTTCATTCCAAACTTTACTTCCAAGATAAATATATAAAGTTTTAATGTGACCAAATGTGTGCATATTTTTATGGACATAGTTTAATAATGAGAAAAATCTTGAGTTCCTGTGTTTTGAAACTATAACAATGCTACTTTTTTCCCCCCCCATGTACTGACAAGGAATGTTTAAAAATCAGGAGCCAATACCAGTCTGGGCCCAAGAAACCAGTATTTCTCTAGACCTGCTCTGCAGCTGCACATCATCATTTAGAGTCTCTCTTCCTCAATGACCTGAGTAAATAAGTGCCAGAGGCTGGGATGAGAGAGAAAGAGAGAGAGAGAGAGACCAAGATGTGTGGTAGTTGTGTCCTCTCTTTCCTCTTTTCCAATGCATTTGGAGTTCAGAAAGATAGTCCATACCTTGTCAGTCCCAGCAAAAAGGGCTGGTGACATTTCGGGACTTCCTTTTCATTGACATCCAATACCAATTCGCACAGCACAAGCAGGTTGGCCTAGCCTAGCATTCAGCCCACAGTGAGCAATCAATAAACACTGTTGACTGACCTCATGGGTGCACCCAACACTCAGCCTGTGGACTCTGCAGCCTCATTACAGAATCACCTTGGGGGACCTGCCATTTTGAAAGTTTTACAAATATTTTTAATACACTGACTGAGTGAATGAAGTAACAGGTCATTATGAGTCCATTGCCAGAATTCCCATTCCCCAATCCTTCCAAACTTGCACGAACACATTCTTGTTTCCAGTGAATGCTCATGCCTAATGGTTCACCTTACTTAGAGAGATCTCTGCACTTTCTGTAGAATCAAAATTATGTACACATAGAAATATGTGCAATATAAATGACTTGAAACATGTTTGGTACAATATAGACTGTACCCTGGTCCACTAACTGTCAAAAAGTCACATATAATAACACTCATTAAGCAAAACAGGCATATATTCAATTACCTTCCTGCTGCCAATATAGGAAGTAAAATCGTTTCCTCTTTTATTATATCAAATATCTTGGTTTATGCCATGCATGTTAAAGTTTCCCACTCCTTGAGGCTTGGAACTGCAACATTTTTAGCTATCTGGAGGATTATAATTGCGTGCACACATCAATTATGGATTGGATTCAGCATTTTCAGATAACTTCCCAAATCACAAAGACCGCACAGTGGTCTCCAGGCATTTCCAGGCCAGTTTGATTACAGGTGTAGTACAGGCAGCCTTGTTAGTTCTCCGTGATGAGGGCTTCCTTTCCCTGCTGGGTTTCTGGGAGAGGCACTGACCATTGCTTTTCACTAACAATTTCTTCCTATTCCCCAGAGATGCCTTAATGAGCCCCTCGGACATGGCCAAAGGCAATCTTGTTCTCCGGCCCAGTGAGGTGAAAAGCCAAAGCTTAACTTCCCAGGCAAGCAATAATTAATAAGGTACCTTTGATTCATCTCAATTCATTAACAAAGTTACAAGTTTGGCGGCCTTAAGAACAGTTTTGCTCTGTTGTTTCATTTACAAGTATTGAATGAAACACCCCGTGCCAAGGTATGTTAAAAAAAATTAACTTACAACGAAAATAAATGAGTGTAGAATACTAATTGGGAGAAAGCAACTGACAGATACTGCAAAAGATTGATTTTAGGGAAAATGGAGAAATCTGTTTTCTGTTTATTTTAAGGACAGGAAATGAATACTGATTAGAAATGTATAGGCAGTTGCGTCGTGTAGCATTTGGTAATGTTTTCACTGGATGTTTGATTTGTCTCAGTTTTTCCCAGATTTCAGATTGGATGCCAGTTATCAGAGTTAGTTTTTTTAGTCTAATAGTTTAGTTGGACTTCCTTGGCTACATGGCTCTTAAATTGTAAGCATTTGGCCACGCCTTCCTTTGGAAAAATAATTCAAGCAAAAATGTTGTGTTGCCACAGTATATTGCTACTCTAAGTGGGAAACATAAAGCTGAGATGAGGGGATTAGTTTTCTGTTGGCTTTTATTTTTCCTGAGAAAATGTGGTGAATTTTTTAAAAAAATATTACCCATTTGGATTTGCAGGAATCTTCAAGTGCTGTATTTTTATGTGTTTTCTGGATATGTTCTATCCATTTATTCATTCATCTGCCTATCCATCCATAGATATTTCACCTAAAGGAAAAGCAAAATTTAAAAAAAAATGCTGTTTTAAAAAGAGGATATTTCACAGAATGAATGAGTGTTATCAATCACTCTGGGTGCATCTTAAGCTGTCCACAGTATTACCATCCCATCTAAGAGCAGGAGGGGGCTTCTTATTTGCATGTGTTGTATCCTGCCTTGCTAGGACCCTGCCTCCAACAGTGAGTAAGGTTACTGTGGAAAGGGCTGGCACAGAGGCTACATCAGAGTCAAGCTGCTTCCCTAATCAGCTTTGCTGGGACAGCCACATGATAGCCCCTATGAAGAAATTTAGAGCATAGTATGCAACCTCTCCAGGAACTGCCCACAGAGTACATGGGCTGGTGTCAAACTATTCTAATCCTTCATAGAAATTTTGGAAATGCAGTAGTGAGGTTGTAGTGACATCTAAAGGCGGACGCTTCGATATGTGCTGTGCTCCTCAACAGCTTGCTGCTTTTCACAAATGCTTTTAATGATGGCTTCTAACAAATATCTCCTAAAATCTACACAAAGCAATTTTACTATGGATCTTCTCTTTTCTCAGTCTGTATCATCTGGAGCAGGAATTTCCTTGCCATCTGTGAATGTCTCTCTTGGGAACAGTATTCTCTCGCTTCTATCACTACTCGAAGATTGTTTTCTCCTCTGAAACTTTTAAAAATGTTTTGGCCACATGTGTAGAGGCCAAGCCAGGCTAAAGTACTTAAACCATACATTGAAAGAGAGTTCCAATGTCCCTGTGCCAAGATTCTGCCTTGGGGGCAATTACACAGCTAGCTACCTCTGTAACTCTCCCCCTTCTATGTTGCTGGGGCTAACAGGAGGGTCCAGAGGCTGTATGAGTTCGCTCCAAAGGGTAAGCATTGGCCAAGCCACCTGCTGCTGTCATGAATAGGATAGGGCCACTCTGCCAATTGGCATATGGAAATACGCATTTTAATGTTGGGTGCCTACGTTGGAACTGTGTTTCTTTTCTTCATCTGGAACTAAAATGGCCTTTTCCTGAGACTTTCCCCATAGGATCAAAGATCTGTCTCTAACTGCGGGGACTTTATTTTTTACCTTGCCCTGGACCATCCCACAAAGAAGGCTGGATTTCTACCACCACCTCCGCAGCAGCTGCAGACATTGCAGTCACCTCCTCTTGATTCAGATGATCCCCTCAGGCTCTCTTCTGGAGATTAGCAAGTTTGAAATGCCTCATGCTTTGATTTGCTTTCAACCAGGTGCATCCCATTGGTGAATTTGGAAGAAGGCAAGAAAATTGGACCAAGTATACAAGGCCACAGGGTATTTGCATGCAGGTGATTCCCAGTCATAATGGAACCTGAATGTGTTTTCTTTGCTCTCCATTGAAGGGATGGGAGTTTTTCTTTTCCTTTCTCTTTCTTTTGCTTTTATTTTTAAATGGCCTTGATAAAAGACCTATAAAGTTGAATTGAATAGTTGGAAGATAATAACTGCAGTGGTAAAGGTCTCTGCATAGGTCTACCACCCTGCCCCTGGCAGTAATCCTGGCTTTGGGGATCTGAAATTTCCTAAAGATGTATTAGTGTCGTATACACATGTGCTCTTGTATGCTCATAATCCTTTTTCACCAGCTTCTTAGCTGCATGCTTTGTATTTAAATTTTCCTTCTGACCAAGTAAATCCCTTTGGATGAAGTGACAGGATCTTTTCAGCACCCATAGCTGGTGACAGCTGGTGGAGCAACTCTGAAAGACTGCAAAGTGTTCCTTACTAGCTCTCTTCAAGACCAGTGCCAGCCACCAGCTGAGAGGTTGCTCACTGCTCCCTTTGGGCATCAGTCAGTTGAAGAGGCTCCCAGCAAATGCTAAAGAAGTATAATAGATATTAATATAAAAGACAATATCTGAGCTTCTGGCTTAACTGTGCCTTTAATTAGGTACTTATTTATTATATGCGAACATGGAACCTTTTCATTAATTCTGGTGCAACCCGTTATTACTACTGTATGAAGTGTATTCTGGCATCTGAAGTGCAAGGAAAACGACTTTGAAAGCAAGAATTGCCGATAACCTTTGGGAAAAAAAAAATGGCTCAGAGGGCCAGATGCCTGCTGTTTCTCCTTCTTAAGTGAAGTTTCCTTGTGAATTTTTAACTTGTAATATATTCTGTTGTCTTAAATGAAAATTGAAAGATGTCTTTTTTGGGGGAAGGGGCTTCCTCTGGCAAGTTGCCATCCTTAGATTAAGTAATGAGGTAATGAGAAAGATTCAAACTAAGTAAGAAACTAGACTTTGAATTAATGTCGGCATTAGCAGTAAGCTGGACCCCATGTGGAATTATTTAGCTGAAATAGTTGCCTAACCAGATGCCATTTCTATATTTTTGTGGAAAAGCAAAATAAAATAATACTTTCAGGAAAACAAAAGATATTAATCATTTCACAGTAACATTTTGTTGCTATTAGATTTTCTTTGTAAAGTTAGATTCCTAACATGCCTAATCACCCTACTAAAAATCAAACATTTGCTCACATATAAAACAAATCCGAAAGGTAAGCTTATATGCCATTTTTAACAATGCCTAGCTATAGATCTCCTTTCACATTCATATTCTCTCTCTCTCAATAATTTTTTACGTATTTTCTTCTTAATTTTCTGAAGCATGAAGAAGGAGTTGACAGAATGATTTCTCATTTCTATCTCTTCCTTGAAATGAGGATTTAAGAAAGGAAGTATTTCTTGCTATATATTGAATTCACATAGAGATTTGAAAGAATGTAGGCTTAATCAAATAGATGGCCAGAACTTTGAAAGTCATGCTTGAGACAAATAATTTCACAATGCAAAATTAACATCAGAGCTCACTGTTCTGACTGGTAACAGAAAAAAGAAAAAAAAAAAATATATATATATAAATGAAAACTTTTCCACACCCATAGAAAATGGTGGTGGTGGGGGGGGGTGTTTGTTTCTTTCACATTTCCAGTGCTTTTTAAATTGACAGAAGTTTAATATTAAATGAATCTGACATTCTGGGACTATTTTATGAAACTTGAGTACTATATTTCATGTTATGATTCAGTATTACAAAAGCTGTTCCACTTGCAAATCTCAGTTAGAGAGAAGAAAATAAATAAAAAAAGGAAAGAGTCATCATATTTTACCTTAGGTTTTGGAGTCAGGAAAAAATGTATTAGCAGTTAAACAGTTTCTGTGGCTTAATGAAAAAGAATGGAGTTTGAAATACTGTATTTTCAGTTTTGTTGTTCTGCATTTAATATCCAAAATTTCCTTATATTTGCAACCCTAAGTGGGTTGAGGATGCAGTATGAGGTGGGGCAAAGAAATTGGAGGTGTTTATAATTATAAACATGTAATGGGGGAAGTCCCCCAAACAGACACGTTGAAAAACAGCAAATGATGTATTTTTCTGGAAGATGAAAAAAAAAATTGCTAAACTCAATAATCCTGTTAAGACAGAAGAATACTAACTAAGGTGTTGAAAGAATAAAATTTATCCTATGATCAATTAAAAGTAAGCAATATGCTTATAATAAAATTAGACTCTGAGTTTGTTGTTGTTTTTTAAACCAAATATACACATGGGCTTTCAAATATTCAAGTACTTTACCATTATGTTTTTGTACCTGATGAATTATTAATACAGGGCTCACCAGCTACTCCTGAGTTCCTATTAGTAAGTCGTGATTCTGTGTGTCACAAAGAAGGGTTGAAGGGGTTTCTCTTAAGACTGTAATGCACCCATGGATGGGCACATATCACGATCTGTCTCTTGATCTAAGTCATTGTGCATTGGGTAAATGATTTACAATGAGCTTTGTGTTTTTATGTGAGAAATTGCTCGTGTGTGTGTGTGTGTATTTTTGTTCTTTGAGGCATGCATGTGTACACGTTTTAATGGGCAGTTTCATATGCTGCATTTTTTTACACATCTTTACATCAAATATTCAAATACAGACACAGCACACACATATATGTACTGCATACCTGGATGTGTGGTGTCTGTTTACATTTTCTGTCATGTAGTCATTAAGCACACAACGTAGACTTAAAGGATGTCAAAACTGACAGCCTCGGCATGATTGATGATGCTGTGGTAGACTGATTCTTACCAGGTGTGCTGTGATGGGAATTCAAATGCTATTCAGAGCTCTTATTTGTGTTGGTGAAGTTTCGCTTTTCTCTAAGTTGTTGTGTGTGTGTGTGTGTGTGTGTGTGTGTGTAAACCAGGAAAAGCTTCTGAACTTGTAATCTTAAAACCTGGTTTAAGATGTTTTTGAATACTTTAAGGGAAAAAACAAATCATGATTGCCTTCCAAACGTGCATCGGATGCATGTCATCCATTTTTAATTCACTTACTCTTCAATATACACTTAAGTGTGTACTTATGTTATCCAGATAGATATTTCCAAGGTTTTAAAATCATTAGTGCTATTTTTGCTAGTCTGATGGATAAATAAATGCCCCACTTCTTCCTTTTACTGGACAGAAGTAATTCCTGTCTGTCTGAGTTCATGAAAACACTAAGCCAAATTTTTAAATAAAATCCTATTTAAATATTTCAAGTCAGCTACAAATTTTGAGGGGGATCATTTTTGGGGGCTTCTATGCACCCAGCGCCTGGTCTCCAAACCCAATCTAGGATCTCAGATTGGCCCCTATTGGGCAATACCCATCAGTGCAAAAGAGTGGGAAATCTCAGATTTGTCTGCATTTTGTTCCTCCAAGCTTGTCATCATGGCTGACACTGTGTACCCAAGGCAATCCTGAACCAAGGCTGTCAATACCAGGAGGAAGCTCACTCATGTTCCACAATTGAATTCAGTCTCTTCTGATCAAAAAGAACTCTTCTTTCCTTTTGACCACCTAAGATAGAAATAACAGTACTAAAAGCGTGAATTCATGCTCTGCAGAATTCCACCAAATGGGATTCCCTGCCTCAGGATGTTGTCAAATGTAATCTGTCCTTAAACAGAGGGAAGGTGGAAATTTAAGTAATCGCTACAGTTGTGGGATGGGATCCTAACTTTACCCATGTCCTTATCCATCTTTCCAAAAAACACTGAATTCATTAATTCTTTGGCTAGAAATGGCCTGAAATGTGCAATAAACTATGTGTGCAATAAACTTTGTTTCTCAGCATATTTCTGAAGAAAATCCTAGCACAAAACAATTCACTCCAGGTCCTTAATCTTTGCCCTTTCCATTATCTTCAAGGTTTCAGGTAAGCATATGAATAAGCTGGTAGTTCATTCAAACTAAATGAAATGGAAGCTCACTGTGGAGATGCAGCATTTTTACTTGACAGTTGGCATAACTATTTGGTGGACACTGCTCTGTCCTGATGGTCAGGTATTGAGAGATTCTCAGCAACTGTCACTGGCTACTTGGCATTACCTCTTAGATAAATGGCATGTATTCTACTACATACCACCTATTTGGAGGACTGTATGACCAATGGGAATTGCCTGGCCACACCCAGACTTCCCATTACTTGTTTCCTTTATTATATGTCTTGACTAAGACCTGATTATTCCTTAGTTCGACCCTACAATGTGATATGTAATAACCACATACCTCAGCCCCATAATTCTACCCTTCCTTGCCTATTGTGTTTTCTTTGTCTTCCACACAATATTTTCACTTCAACCTTAGGCTCCAATATGTTCCTAAGAAGATGTGGCTAACTACTATGTTTTTTTTTATTATTTTGGGATTAAGCAATTAGGCAATGGGTGGTAACTCAATTTGCCTGCCCTTAGTAGGGACCTGGGAAGTGGATAACATGCACATGCACATGCACATGGAGCAGTTTTTGGTCACTGCAGAGGATTCACAGATAGGGGACAGTGGATTCAATTGTTGGCTCCAGGGAAACATTGAGGACCAAAGAAAAATCATCCATGTGAACGGTGGGTAAAGCTCTTAACAGAAACATAAACAACCCAGTATACACAGATGGTCCTCAACTAAGAATGGCTCCATTTACTATTTTTTGACATTATGATGGTGGTGGCTAAGCATCCAGTTGAAAGCATATCTCAAGATTTTGATTTTGGATCTTTTCCTGGGCCAGTGATATGTAATTTTATGCTATCTTAAGATGCTAGGCAGTGAGAAGGAGATGCCTCTCCAGTCAGGAGCTGGACTAGGAACAACCGATATTTTGAGCCCTGTTGATTGCTCTCTTATCATGTTCAGTGAGGTAGTTGTGTCAAATGTATTTTTGACCAACAACATAATGCATTTTTGACTTATAATATTTTCAACTTATGATGGGTTCATCATTACAGTTGAGGAGAAACTGTACATTACATCGGTAGATATTAAATTCCACAGTAAAGAAAAACACTGTATATTCTTAACAAAAAGTATAATTACAGGAAGTCTATCATGTGATCATTTTGAAGTGAAGAAAGGCCCTTAGTAATTACGAGTAGACAATAGATGTACAATGGAACCACACACATACACACACACACACACACACACACAAATAGTAATAACCTACATGTCTTGACCTTGCACTATAGATGTTGGAGGTTGGGTGCCAATTGATTAATTTTTATCTGGAACCTTCAAGAAATCCACCTAGAAGGGTGCCAAGGGAAGCTGTTCACAGGGGTCTTGTTGGAGGAATTACGTCTATGAAACCGCCTGTGGGAGATGCAAAAGAAGCTGCTGTCCATTGGGAGTTGCTGGCCTCCATACACTGAGGGACACCCACCTTGAGAGTTCGCCCAGCCAGGCATTGCAGGAGCCCCTGCAGAGTATGCTGGAACCTGGGAGTTTGACCCTCCCTCCCTCCTGCAGCGTCTCGCTAGCGCCCCCTACTGACATAACATCATAGTGCTACCTGGCGAAAAAACAAACATTGAAAGGGCTTTGATCCATTTTTTTAAAAATATATTTTCTTTATCAGGTGTGGAAGAGGGAACTTGAAGTTGACAGGCGTTGAATAGTTCAAGCATCTCATCTACAGGCTCACTCCTCAGCGAATCTCTTTTCACTGTTTTCGGTTTTAGATTCCTCTTGTGGGTACTTATTAATAGGATAATAGAGTCCTATATCGATTATAGACAGGGTCCATTCTGAGAAACGTGTCATTATATGATTACATCCTTTTCAATTTATTTATTTGTAACGCTGAGGATTGAAGCCAGGGCCTTTCACTTAGTAAGTAACCACTCCACCCTTGAACGTACAGCAACCACATGTCATCCTCTTGTGAATGTCAGAGTGTAGTTACACAAACCAAGATGGCTCTGATGTCACTGGACGATATGATCATATGGGACCATTGTAGTACTTTCAGTCCATATGGACTTAAGGGTCATCGTGCAGTACATGAATGTACTTGTGAGTCTTGATATCTCAGCTTTAAACCCTCAAGTTCCAAATTTTCAATTCTGCAAATATGTCGATGAAGTTGACACAGGTGCATTGAAATCTGTTTCAAATCATAACCTGAAAGCTTTATATCTTAATATGTATTTTCCAAACATTCTAATCATTCCTCTACTGCTTTTAGAACTCTAAAAGCATAGTATATATTTTAAAGTGACCAATGTATATTTGTTGCTTTGTTTTTTATGTGTGTATATATATATATATATATATATATATATATATATATATATATGTGTGTGTGTGTGTGTGTGTGTGTGTGTGTGTGTTTTATGTGTCCTATATATAGGATGACAGCATGGAGGAGTTTTTGGTCACTGCAGAGGATTCACAGATAGGGGACAGTGGATTCAATTGTTGGCTCCAGGGAAACATTGAGGACCAAAGAAAAATCATCCATGTGAACGGTGGGTAAAGCTCTTAACAGAAACATAAACAACCCAGTATACACAGATGGTCCTCAACTAAGAATGGCTCCATTTACTATTTTTTGACATTATGATGGTGATACTTAACTAATTGTAATTAATTAGTTAAGTATCATCTACTAATACCTTAGTATTAAAAAAGGTGATTTATTCTACCATCCCCTTCTATCCCAATTCTTCCTAATTATGGTTGCAGTGACTTATAAACTTCTTTATTTTTCACATCATGTCTGTGCAGCATTTTGGTTGTTCATACCATCTAAACTGAAAAATCCCAGCATCTCTGATCTTTCTTTCCCTTCTTCTCTCCCCACCAGCATACCCAACTTTTCTCAGGTATGATGCCATTTTTTTCCATTTCTACTATTATATTCTGTTTATTTACTATAATTGACCATCTGTACTGTATGTAGTAGTTGCTCCTAAGAACCCAAATCCAATGAACTGAATTTTTAATGTAATCATTGTATGTTATTTATTGGAGTGTTTTATTTATTGGGAGCATTTGAAAACATGCCTGCATACATAAAAGCAGATAAGTAAACATTAACTAAGAATTGTGCATTTCTTGTGGCCTTATTATCCATATAATACATGGACTTTTAGAAATGTCAATGTTACAGTGAGTGATGGGATGGGGATATCTCAAATCTAATCCTAATGAAGTGATTTCAATACAATGCCATAAGTAAACTACTATTATCATTGTTTTTTTTTTCCTTAATAGATTTTGGATTCACATTAGAGGTCCTTATTAGCTGTCTACAGAAAAGAAATGTATGTGCATTGGTATTAAGTCAAGCAATGTGGAGATTCTCATGCTTTCCTCTAATTCTGCACCATTGTCTCTGTTTATAGAAATATACTCACATTTTTAGTTTTGGTTTATATTTTTAAGAAGATTGTGGTTTTCACATATTATTTTAAAAATCTTTTCATTTGAAATTATTTTTTATTTGATAAATGAATTATAAAGATAGCACAGGAGGTTCACGTATGGTATTTACCCAGATCCTTGAAAGTGTGACTGTAACACACTTACAAAAATGAAGAATCAACATTGGTACAATAATAATAAGTAAACTATAGACTTTATTTAGTTTTCTGAAGTTTTCTCACTGATGTTCTTTTTCCGTTCTAGGATCCAATCCTGATTGCTTTCTGGAGTTATCTTTTATGGTGTAGAGGCCTATGGATCTTAAAAAATGGCGGGGGGTATATATGTGCCATCCTGGTGCCGTTTAGTACATTTCTGACACTTGTAGAACACCATCATGGTCAACTCCTCTCCCATCCCTACACCCTGGCAACTAATAATATGTTAATAACCTCTATAGCCTGCTTTTATACAGTCTGGCTAATCATCTCTCAGAATGCCCTATAAATGGAACCATATAATACATAGTCATTAAGTCTGGTTTCCTTCACTTAATAAAATGTATTTGATATTTATCCTTGTCGTTGCATCAATCAGTTGTTTGTTCCTCTGTATTGTTGAGTATGATTCTGTCTTAAAGATGGGTGACGACATGGTTATGCACAAGTCTGTTAAAAACTTCTGACTTATTTCCCATTTTTTTGTTTATCAGGAGCAAAGCTACTTTTAACATCCAGGTAAAGGTTTTGGTGTGGATATAAGTTTTAAATTCATTTGGATAAGTAACTAGGACGAATAGTGTTGATAGTATGTCTAAGTTTATGAGAAGCCACCATGCTATTTTCCCAAGTGGCTTGGATGGCACTTGCATTCCTCCCAGCGTTGAGTGACAGATTTGGTGCTTTGCATGGGATGCCTCAGCTTGGTATTACTTCTGTAGAAATTAGCTTATTTTATTTTTCTAATGGGTGTGCAATGGTATTCAATTGCTGATTTAACTCCTTTTTCCTTAATGATTAATGATGCTGAATATCTTTTCATAAGCTTGTAGGCTGTCCATGTACCTTTTTTAGTGAAATGTCTGTTCAGAATCTTGAATTTTAAAAATTGCTTTGTTGGTTTTAAACTTTAGGTATTCTTATCATCTTAGGAAAATAGTCCATTATTAAATTTGTGATTTATACATATCTCCTCAGTTTGTGAATTATCTATTTATTATCTTAACAGCATTTTTCACAGTAAAAGTTTTTAATTTGGATCAATTGGAATTTTTCACTTCTCTTTTTTGGTTTTATGATTTTTGTGTCAGGTCCAGGATGCATATTTTCCCCTATGTTATCTTTTAGAAATCTGGTATCTCCATGTTTATGTTTAAGTCTATGTCCATTTTGAACTAATTTCCATATAACATAGGAGGTATTTGTTGAGGTTAACTTTTTTGCAAATGTACATCCAGTGGTCCCATTGCCATCTGTTGAAAATATATTTCTCCATTGAAGAGTATTAGTATCTTTATAAAAAGTCAAACAGTTGGTTGTATTGGTTTGGATCCACTTAGGAACCCTGTATTCTAATACACCAATATATGTATCTATCAATATTTTCTTGAATACCATGTTGTAATGGTTGCAATATTTTTATGGTAAGTTTTCATATTAGTTGGAATGAACGTCTCAACTGTATTTTTTTTTCAGAAATCCTTTTGATATTGTGATCCTTCTAATTCTATGTTAAAATCAAGTTGTAAAATATACAAGAAATCTTGTTCAGTTTTTTTACTATAATTCCATGGAAATTATACATTTCATTTCTATGAAGTGACAATATTATTAAGCCTCCCTTTCTATGAACATAGTATATATCTCCATTGATTTAGATGTTTATTTCTTTCATCAATATATTATAGTTCTTATCATAAAGCTCTTACATTTATTTTGTTAGATTTACCCAAGTGTTATAGTTTGAATCACAAATGTCACCCAAAGGCTCATATGCTGAAGGCTTGGTCACCAGCCTGCGGCATTTGTATTGGTGGAAGCTTTAAGAGGTGAGTCTTCTTCATCAATAGATTAGGTCATTGGGGATATGCCTTTGATGGGTACATGAGGACTCTGTTCCTTTCTCCATATCTTTTGGTTACTGGCCTCCAAGAGGTAAGCAAATTTGATCTACCACCATCTCACCATGATTTTCTGCTGGACCACAAGTCCAAAAGCAATGGAGCCAGCTGGCTCTAGACTGAAACCTAAGAAATCATGGGACAAAATATATCTTTTTTCGTAGTAAATATGTTTTTCTGAGGTATTTTGTCACAATGGAATGTTGACAATGACTAAATAGTTCATTATATTTAGTTCATTTACAAATGATATTTGTATTTTATTTCAAATACCAATTTGTTTATTGCTGCCAAATAGGGATATGATAAAATACCAAACATGGATCATATGCCCTGAAAACTTGATAAACTTATTAGTCCTAGGAATATCTTATAGAATTTGAAGCACTTTTAACATAGACAAATGCAGTATTTATTCAATTTATTTTAAAGAGAGAGAGAAAGAGAGAGAATTTTTTTAATATTTATTTTTTTAGTTTATGGTGGACACAACATCTTTATTTTATTTTTATGTGGTGCTGAGGATCGAATCCAGTACCTCGTGCATGCCAGGCGAGCGCGCCACCGCTTGAGGCACATCCCCAGCCCCAGTATTTATGATTATATAGAAAGTTATTTATTTCTTCTTTTCAAATCTGTATGTTATTTTTGTTTCATCCTCCCTCCCTCCCTCCCTTTCTTTCTTTCTTCTATTTTTTTTTTCTGCTCGTACTGACCAGACTGACCAGGTTAAGGAATGATGCTTAAAGGAGACTGAGAGTATGCATCCCTCCTTAGCAGAAAACATTAGATCTGTTTTGGACCATGACTTTACCTGTAGGCAACTGAAGACATCCTTTATGGTATCTGAAAAGAAGCTTCGTTTTTGTTCTCCACCTAGTGATATGATCACGTTTTCTTTTACTTAGTCCCTTATTATGGTAGATTGTCCTGACAGACTTTCATATGTTAAAGCCTTCTTGGAGTTTTGGGAAGAATCCAGCTTGATTGTGCTGAAGTTAACTTTTTTTTAATTTGCATGTTAATATGCTTATAGTTTTAGGAGACTTCATAGCCTACAACCATTTTGTTTTCTTGTGCTGTCATTGTCTAGTTTTTTAACTAAGTTGAGAAGTGTTTTCTCTTATCCTGTTTTCTGAATCAGAGTTTAGAGAATTGTATTCTTTCTTCTTTAAGTGTTTAGTATAATATAGCAGCAAAATCACCTGGTTCTAATGTTTTGGCAGGTTTTTAACTGCAAGTTCAGTGTTCTCAAAAGTGTAGTACTATTCAGTTTCTCTATTTTTTCTTGATTGAGTTTTGATAGTTTGTATCTTTTAAGGAATTTGTTAGCTTTATCTAGTTTGTAGAATTATGAGCTTACAATTGTTCACAATAGTCAATATTTTACCCTTTTGTTATCGATAATAGCTCACCATCTTTGCAAAACATATCTATGAATTGGGGCATACTCTTAATGTTCCTGCAGGCAGTTTACAGCTCTGTGTTTGTTTTTACATCCCAGTTTTATGGGTCCTCAAAGCTAAATTATATTTTCTTTTAAGCTTTTTGTCACCCCAAATTATTTTCCCAGTCATTTTCAGTCCTTATACCTTACCTGCATTCCTTGACTTCTGATCCCTTCAACTTCAAAGTTAGCCATATGATATCTTTAAATCTGTCTCTCTGTCTCTCTCTCCTCTCCCTCATGTGATCCAAAATTTGTATATATTAAAAATTTTACATGTGCATTTCTTGATATCACCCTAACATTACATTTAAGTTTTCCAGAACCCAGCAGATTAGTGTTTGTGTTTTGCAATAAATAATACCTGTAAAGTTCCCTGGTGTCAAGATTCTTTACTCTGAGGAAATGCTATAAAAGCTAGATGTGGTTCTGCACATCATGGGTTTGCATTGGAGGCAAGTGTGGGTAGAAATAAATAAAGTCAGCCTCCGTTTCTCTTATTTTACACTTATAATGTGCTTCTGATACCAGATGTTTGTGTGGGGGTTCCTCCAAGTAAGCAAAGCTACTGGAAACAACAAACAAACAAACACAGCTAGGTATCCTCTGATTTAATGCAATTCCGACACAACCTACCTAGAGTTGGCATTTGATCCCACAGGTTGATGGAGTTACCCCCAAGTCTGTCCCTCCCTTGAATCTGGTTAGTTGCAAGCCCCAGGTTGTTTTTTGCCTGTGCTTATGACCAGCTATAAATCAGGAATCCTGAAGTTATCTTCTCGGGTTCAGTTATCTTACTCAAGTGGCTCAGGGAACATTTTATTTGCTGGTTTGTTATATAGGATGCTACAGACAGTACAGGTGAACAGATGCATGAGACAGAGTGTGGGAGATGGTCATAGGCTCCACCCTCCAGGAGGCTCCTAGTCATTCAGGCTCTCTCCTTTCCCAGACGTGGAGGGATGGGACTGAACATCCCGGCCTAGTAATCCTGCTTGGTGTTCAACTTTCATGCTGCCCCCACCCATCAGTCAACTCATTAGTTGACAAAATATGCCATCCCTTCAGAGATTCCAAGGCTTTTAGCAGCTTACCCAAAGGAAATGGGAATAAGACAAATACATATTATTGCACAATACTGTGGTGAATAATCCCCTAAAAAATGAATGTGGATGTTTGCATATGAGATAAAGATTGCTAGTTCCCTTCCTGCCGCAGTCTGGCTGGGCACAAATCATGAGCCACTTAAGCAGGAACAAACTTTATTTCTGAACTCCACCAGCGCACTCCACATACCCTCCCCAGGAACTCTCCCGAACGCCACGCGGCTCCTCCAGGAACCACCAACCGGAAATCCCTCCTCCGGCACTTCCCCAACCAATGTGAACTCTCCAGGAATCCCCGCGAGAACTCCAAAGTAGCGGGCCTAGGCAGACAGTAAAGTTCTAATATACAATTGAATCAATTCAGCATCATCTTAATGGCTCGCCTCTCAACCAATACTATTGGCAAAATGCCAGGGGCCATTCCGACTTGGCTGTGGCTCTCAGCACCTTCCTCTTCAGAATCTTTTGGGAACATTAATAAAATAAAATTTATGTTCTTACTCTAACCCTTTAGAATGTAATTAAATCCATCAGGGGAAAGAGAAGATCAGAGTATCCTGCTCTAGAATTTATATTATCCCCATGTTCTGGGACTCTCCCATGACCACCATCATTATAACAAAAAATATTTAGGAAATTAGCTCGATCTGTGAGATCAAAAGTTTACTTCTAAGACTTGACTTTTAACCCACATCCCAAATTTCAGTAAAACTTTCTTAACAACCTCTGTATGGAAACAAAAAGGTTTCCTTTACCATCCACAGAATATTTTAGTCCATTTGGAATTGTCACACTGTTCTTGGATGTACTTTTGTTTTTCTCAATCTTTTTTTTTTTCTTTTTGAGTTTTAAGCTGTGTAAAATCTATAACAGTTGTAAATTCATTTCCCTTCGGTTGTGTGAGATATACCAAAGATCTTTCAAAGATGATCTTTCTACATTACTGTTTCTTATTTTGATTTTTCTTTGTTTTTATTTTTGTATAGTTTCAATCTCTGTGCTGATGTTACTATCTGATCTTACATGTCGTCTGCCTTTTTCACTAGAATCTATAACATTATTAATAGTTATTTTAAATTTCCTCTGTGATATTTCTAATCTCACCCTCATTCCTCTGTCTGATTCTGATGACTATTTTGTCTGTTTGGACTGTGGGTTCCTTTTGGAACAGGAACCTATCCTTTCATAAGGAATGTATGTTTTGTTGAAAGCTCAAAATGTTGTATCAGGAGAGTGGACAGTGAAGAATCTGCAACCCTTAGATAAGAGAATGACTTTCGCAGGGTGCAGCAGCACACGCTTGTAATCCCAAGGCTGAGGCAGGAGGATCAAAAGTTTAAGGCCAGACTCAGCAACTTAGCAAGGCCCTTAGCAACTCAATGAAACCCTGTCTCTAAATAAAATATGAAAAGGAGCTAGGGATATCGTTCAGTGGTTAAGGAACCCTGAGTTCAATCCCTGGAACCCCCCTCCCCAAAGAAAAAAAAAAAGCATGACTTTCCTTCTGCTAAGATTTCAGTTTAAAGAATGTGTTATTTTAGTTGGAATCTGGGGTGGTTTCAAGTTCTGTGTTGCTATAGTTGCCTGTGTCCAGCAGCCTTGATGTTCTTCTCATGACTCTTTGTGTTTAGGGTACGGGCGACTTTGCCAAAAAATTGTCCTCCACGTCTGTTTTCTATGTGCCCTCTGGGCTTCCCATTGTGTATTCCCTAGACAGACTCATCTGTTACAGCTGTCCTTGTGACACTGGTCTTGGAGATCAGGAACAGGACCTTGTTCTCGATTAAACACCAGAGAAATGTCAAGGCCAAGATAGAAGGCAAGTTTCATTTAAGAAAAAGGGACTGAGACAGATTTCTGCAAAGGGAAGGGGCCCCAGAGCTGGGAGTCCATCAAAAGGGACGTGCCTTGCCCTTTTATAGACCCCAGAACTCCTCTCTTAATTATTGCCTTTTTTTTTTTCTTCTTCATGTAGGAGAATAAGAGCAGGGACATGGAGGTTCATTGTTAGCAACCCAGAAGGCCCAGGATCAGGATCACAGAGGTTAACAGTCCCTTGTCCTCTCTGTTTGATAACCAGTGATAACCACTCATTCTCCTCTCTCAACCCCTGCAGCAAAATAACCGGGGGGTGAAGAGCAACTTGTGTAGGTTGATACAGCAGGAGTGGGAACCGTTTATTGTAGGACAGGAGGGGTATATATACATTACACACAGCTTATCTAATTAACATAAACTCGATATAGCAGTCAACCAATAAGGAATCTCCACACTTAATGGCTCGCTGGCATTACTTCACAAACCACTCTGCCTGGCATTTTGCCAGGTGCCATCTTGACTTGTTTACAGACCCTAACAAACCCCCATCCTTCATTACCTACACTGACTGCCTGACCTTTGCCCCTGCCTCAGTTTGCTGAGGAAAGTGACATATCCTGCCCACTCAGGCCAGGCAGGACTGCAGGCAGATTGCTTTTTGGCAAAGAAAGCATGTGGCGGTGGGGGAGTTGGGGGGGTGGGGTCAGCATTGTGGGTCCATTTATTAGAATTATTCTCTTAACCTCATGTTCCCATCATCTTCCTCTATCTGGCCCTTTACACTTGCTGTATTTGGCTATT
Organism: Marmota marmota marmota; assembly: GCF_001458135.2. Classification (NCBI taxonomy): domain Eukaryota; kingdom Metazoa; phylum Chordata; class Mammalia; order Rodentia; family Sciuridae; genus Marmota; species Marmota marmota. The sequence continues at coordinate 2,855,460 of NW_026000022.1, forward strand.
ATTTCTCTCCGACACCTGATAGCACAGTGTTGGAATAAGAGAAGGAAAAGTTTTCTCTTTTGTCCTGATGAAGCTTCATTATAGCACAGGTAATCTGAACTTCGTTCTTGAGAGTAGCCTTCATATGTGTCCCTAGTCATCTTCCAGCTGTAACACCGGGGTAAGCAATATTCCTGCCTTCCCTGAAAAGTAACCTTCTCACCACCAGTTATTTCCCCAGTCCCCAGAGAGTCTCTACTACTTCTGTAAGGCAGGAGTTTGTGTTAGTCTTCCTTCTGTTGGGAGTGCCTGGTAGGTTCATGGAAGAGAAGCTTGGAAGAATTACAAATATTTGCAATGTCTGCAGCTACACCTGGGCCTGAACTTTCACATTAGCTATACTCTGCCTTTAGGAATTCATAAAAACCTTTAGAAACATTTCCTTATGGAGTTAGTGTGCTCAGCCATGCCTGCCCCCAGGAAGCAATTGAATAAATCTTGCTTCTCCCTGCAGGTATCTGCCCACCCCCACATTTCTATTAGGTATTTGACCTTCAACCTCATTTTGTCAATACATTCAAGGAAAAAAATGTTAATTCAGATTTTATCCAGCTCTTTTTCTTATAAGTATGGGACATTTTCAGCTTTCCCATGTCTCCAAAATGAAACTGAAAATCCTATACTCTTCATATTCCTTTTAACTGTTTTTCATTTGAAATATCATGGACATATTTTCAGTAAAATACATTGATATTTAATTCAAGTTATTCAAGTAGCTGCACACTGTTCTGAATGTGCATAAAACCATAACATATTTAAAATGTTAGTCTCAGACCTAATGATATTCAGGTCTTATTAGTTTGCTTGGTGTTAACCTTTGCTTCTTTTGGGGCTTATCGGTACATTCCTATATATGACTCCAAATGCAAATGCACTGTTGCTGAACCCAGTCATAGTGAGCCAAGTCAATTGTGGCATGAAACATGTGGCAGGATTGGGAGACTCTGTCCTATTTGTCCAGCACCTAATACAGTCACCAACTCCAATGGTTTGGGACCCAAAAAATGGGAATGTCTCATGCCACAGTTGTGAAATACATGCAGTATATATGTCCAACCCATTCAGGATGTTAACCATTTATCCCATAGTGGTATATGTGATCTTCTTCAACCTATGACTTATTATAGTGTATATATTTATCATACACAGATGCTCCTAATCTTACAACAAGGTTATATCCTGATAAACATATCAAATTGAAAATAAAATAATTTAGAAACCTATTTAAGCTGGACACACTGGCATACGCTGGTAATCCCAGTGGCTTGGGAGGCTGAGGCAGGAGGGCTGCGAGTCAAAGCCAGCCACAGCAAAACAAGGCACTATGCAACTTAGTGAGACCCTGTTGCTAAAGAAAATATAAAATAGGTCTGGGGACATGGCTCACTGGTGGAGGGCCCCTGAGTTCAATCCCTGGTAACCCCCTAAAAAATGTATTTAAGATACCTAACCCACCCAACATCACAGCTTAGCAAAACAGTACTCTGTAGAATATCATTACCCTCATCATCATGTGGTTGCAGCTCACTGCCCATGCACAATATGAGAGAATGTCTTACCACATATCACCAGCTTTGGAAAAAATGGGAATTTATAATTTCATGTATTACTTCTACTGACTGTATATCACATTTGCACCATAATAAAACCTTGACAAAATGTAAGTCAAACCATCCTAAATTAAGGATTGTCATTACACTACAACAAGGTTGAGTTGTGCCCNATATATATATATATATATATATATATATGCTTTATAGTTGTCACCTCTGCTACCAGTGAATGGCTTTATTTGAAAGTAAACAGATATAATCAAATTAGGATGAACGGATGAGAATTGGTCCTCATCCACTGTGATTAGAGTCTTTATAAAGAGAAAGAATCTGTGTGAAGATATGGACACACAGGGATCAATTTTTGTGACCACAGAGACAGAGACTACAGTTCATGCTCCCATTACAATTTTTGATTGTTGGAGGCCCAGTCAACAGCTGTCACTCAAGATATAGATTTTCCTTTATAAAACATCATGGGGTATTGTCTGCCTTGGTCACTACTTGTTCACTGCAGCTCTGTTCTTGTATTCAAATATGCACATAAGGTGAGTCTGATCTCCTAGCAGAGGAACAGAATGGTGGCAATGGAAATAAGAGGTGATTTTGAAAGTGCCAACATGACCCACTGAGTACTCTAAATATTCACCTGCATTTCTCAACTGCACTGGGAAGCCACATGACTACTTCTGGCCAATGGGCTGAGAGCAAATGTTATTATACTTGTCAGCAGCAAATTAAAGTGTTTCTGAACTGGCAAGTTCCTCTTCTGCTATGGAAACAAGAGACCTTTTATTTTCAACATGAAGAAGCTAAGATGATCGGAACACTTTCAGTCTACACCAACATGAACACCAATACTTAAATAAAACTAGCAATCTAGGTTTAAAAAAGGTGGAAGATAAAGGATGGCATTTATGGGATGGTACAAGTAGAGCTAACCTAGTCGATCCTGCAAATAGATACCATGTGTAACCTTATTTACTGGGGAAAGGATGCAAAAGGATAACTTTATAAAGATGAAGACTGGCAAGCATTTGAATAACTAGTAAATTACTAAGTTTTAAAGATTAAGATTAAAAATGCTATGCGAGCCATCAGAAGCAAATGCTAATTTAGTGGGAGAATCAGGGCAGGCTTCTAGATTATCTTAGACATGATATGTCAGAGGCCAGAATTGCCTCAGTGGATTCAGTGAACATTAGCATCAAGGTCAGTCTCTGAACTTGCATTTTTATATGGGAAGAGTCTATTCATTTAAATAGTTTTGCTTAAACAGACATCAGAATTGACCTTTTGCAATTCTTAAAGATGACAGGAAATGGGGAGGAAATTGCTACTTGAAGAAACTTCCTAATAATTGTAAAAAATATTTCCTTTTCTTGAATTCAGATGATTTGTCTCAGGACCTCTCTGCTGACACTCGGATAGAATATTTCAACTTCATCAGTGAAACATCAAAGACATGAACAATAAACACATAGATCATAAGTACGTCTGATCTATCTACCAGGAAATTAAAATACTGTGCAGTTATTCTCTTGAAAAAAAAAAAGCATTGTTGCTCATTTGTTACTTTTTTTACAAGTTGTCTAGAAGGATCACTATAGAGGCTTTACATTCGGCTTTAACAAATAGGCACTTTTAACTGGATCAAGTCCACAAAACTCCTCCAGTAACTTTTTTCTCCTATATATAATTCTCATTTTTGTCATAATTGTCCTGCTAGAAGTGTTTATTTGCTAAACAAAGGAACTATCCTCTGAATAAAAGAAATTGGCAGGAAATGTTGTTATTAACTGCCTGTTTCAGTTCATAACCTCCCCAGCTAGGATTTCTGAATATGTTTTATGTATACTTTCCATAATACCTTAAAAATATTAAATTGTCATTTTTTACACTTATATCCAAATTTAAAACAATTCATTTGATTGATACACATACACATACACACACACACACACACACATACACACACCATCAGATTTTAAATCTTATAGAACAAGTAGATTCAGAACTCATATAATCAGGATAAGCATGAAAAAATCTTGGATTTCCATTCAGACACTGCAGGCAATATTACACATGTGGCAGCCTGCATGTGGGACCAGGATGAAAGGCACTGTAGGTTGCATGCTACACAAACACACCTCACTGAGATTATGAGCACAGGCAGAAACCAAGTCCACTTTCTATTTATCATCCTTGTGTCCTTGTTAAACTGTGTCAGGTGAGACAAAAGGGTACCTGATTCTCACAGAAATCAACAATCTAGGTCATGGGTTCTCAAGTCTGGGTACTTGGAGAAGGGTAACCCTTTCTAATTTATACAATGACTTGATGTACTTAAGGAGTAGCCTCTTCTATATCCTTGGGTCAGAGATTGCACATAGACATTCAAACCCTGTCAGTCCTCAGATTGGAAGACTAGGGTTAGCTAATCTCAAATTGTAAAAAAAAAAAAAAAACATTTAAAAAGATCTATCATTATATGCATGATTCTGGAAAAGTAGACAAGAATAATAGATTTTAAAATGTGGCATATATACACAAAGAAATATTACTCAGCAATAAAAGAGAATAAAATCATGGCATTTTCAGGTAGATGTATGAAGTTAGAGAAGATAATGCTAAGTGAAGTCAGCCAATTCTCCCCAAAAAACAAATGTCAAATATTTTCTCTGATATAACAAGGCTGATTCATAGTAGGGTAGGGAGGGATGGGAGGAATAGATTAACTCTAGATAGGGTAGAGGGCTGGGAGGGTAAGGGAGGGGGCAGGGGAATAGAAATGATGGTGGAATGTGATGGACATCATTGTCCAAAGTACATATGTATGAAGACACTAATTGGTGTGAATATGCTTTGTATACAACCAGATATATGAAAAATGTGTGCTCTATATGTATAATATGAATTGTAATACATTCCACTCTCATATATAAATTTAAAAAATTAATAAAAAAGAATAATGCAATGGAGAGTCATTCATGCTACATCAACTGGAACAACTCTTTATACAGTATTTTTTTGTTTTTAATTTTGGTGCTACTTTCTAATGTTTGGAGAAATGTTTCAATGACCATAGAGAAGTAATTATCATTAGTTAGATCAGAGGTTGGCCGACTTTACCTCATGGGGTATATCTACTTTGCCCCCTGTTTTTGTAAATAAAGTTTTATTGAATCACAAAAGAAACTTTTATATATGCTCACTGTTTTCCCCACAGTAACAGAGCCATGCCGTTGCAACAGATTATCTCACTTGCAAACATAAACATTTACTATCTGTGGGTTTTTTGTTTTGTTTTGTTTTTTGTACTGGGGATTGAACCCAGGGACAATAGACTACTGAGCCACATCCACAGCTCTATTTTGTATTTTATTTACAGACAGGTCTCACTGAGTTGCTTAGTGCCTTGCTTTTGCTGCAGCTGGCTTTGAACTCGCCATCCTCTTGCCTCAGTATCCCAAGCCCGCTTACTATTTGGATTTTTATAGAACAAGTCTGCTGACACCTGGCTGGGATGATATTCAGGACAACAAAGTATTTTACTGCACAACCAGCCTCTGTACTATCCAACACGGCATTTATGATTTAAATTAAAAGGAGGTCAGTTGGGAATGTTTTTGGTAGAAAACAATAGAAACCCAGCTGTCAAAGGCTTGATTAATTGTGCAGGGAATTATCTTTTCTTAAGTAACATAAAGTCTTGAGGTAATAATTAAGGGCTGGGAGATTGCTTAAAGATGTCTGCCATGCAGCAGGGTCCTCCTTGATTTGCTTTATTTGGCTTCCATCCTCAGGGTCACAAAATGATTCTTGTGCATCCAATAATCACATCCACATTCCCAGATATGACAAAGGGCAAGTTTTTTTTTTCTGATAAGATTTTTACCAAGTTGGGAGTCAAAAGCTTCCATAATTGTTTTTTTGCCTACACTTTTTTTTCAATGATGAATGATTTATTCATTTATACCACAATCAATTATTGGCTCTTCATCAAACCAAGCATGATACAAGACACTAAATGTATAATTATGAGTTAAATAAAAGTAGACCCATTAATAAGATTATAGTAAAAGATGAAGGCAGAAGTTTAACTAAATGATTACAATAAAATGCCATAAATTTTATGATATTAATGGATGGGATTTAATGAGAGAACATAGCAGGGCATCTAAACAATTAAGAAATAGTTTTCAGAGGAATTCAATTAAGAGGAAAAAAATGTACCAGGCACAGAAAAATCATGTGCTAAGTCTCCCAGGTAAGAAGATTATAGAATATTTGAAGATGGCATTTGGTGGCTGATGACTACAGTAAAGAACTTGTGTATGTCCTGGGAAATTGGTTATTCACTTAGATACAAAGCAAAGGGGAACATGGCTGATAGGGACCCGGTATGAGTTTAATAAGGAGGCATGTGAAGTTTCAAGTCCACACAGATCTATATGGACCAGGAGAAGTAGGTAGTTGCACATCAGCTTAGAAAGCCATGGTTAGTTGTGGAATGGAAGAATTCTGGGAGTCACCCAGATTTAGATAGGAATTAAAGCTGCAGTACTAAATTAACCTCACAGGAGGGGCTTATGAAATGAAGACAGAAGAGGACCTAAGACAGAGTCTGATGAACACTTAACTTGAAGCCAGGGATCTCTGGTAGATTGCCTGTCTTCTATTAGGGGAAAAAATGCAATACTTATTCAATCTACAAAAGTAGACTCTATTGCAGTGAGGTCCATACAATTTTTACTCCTAATAAAGCTTAGGAACCAGTGATCTGAGGAAAATTATTGAGAAGGAATTTAAAGGGAACCATTGGAGAAATTTAAGGAAAATAGATGGGGTGATTATTTCAAAAAGGAGAAGACTGGATGGTAGTCATCCATGCAACTGAATGTTTGAGTAAGAACACATTGGGAATGGTGGCTCTGTCAGATTCAGGCATGTTGTTGGAATCACTGGATCTCTGGTAAATGTGTGTTCAGGAGATCATGAGACATAAAGTGAAGTGAGGGTATGAAGCAGGAGGGCAGGAGGAGAATGAGTTCACAAGCATGGCTGGGCAAGGTAGACCAGATGTACAGAAATGGGTGCAAAGAAGCCGTCTCACAAGATGGAGATACTTGGGTGCTAACAGGAGGAAATTGAGAGAAAGCAGCTCAGTGATATGGCTCAGCCTGATGAGTGTGGGATCCAGAGCTGATGTAGAATTGACTTCTGAGTGTTGTGACAAACCAGGAGGAGGAAGGCAGGCTGGACCTCAGGCATTTGAAAGTGTGGTAGCAAAATTTTTCATGACTCTCTTCAATCAGATTAGCCAACAATTATTTTAAATTTTTTTGTCTCCCAAATTTTCGGACTCTTTTTGTATGCGATATTTATGATAAGGTTTGGTATCCAGGACTTCAATGGGACAGCTTTTTAAAATAAACTGAGTGGTTAAAAAAATTAAATGCTTTGGAACAAATTATGTGTCATAGAAATTATGTTTTTGGTTTGTTTCTTTGTTTCTGTGAAAGTCAAACAGAGGTCAAGATATTTTGAGTATTGCAATATGTGTTTTTTACTAATTCTCAAAATATTCCTGATCATCTATTTTGCCATAAAGAAAAGCACTTCTCGTTGCCAATCTCTGGCAGAGAACAGACACTCAGTGAACATGTTGAATGAGTAGAGGAACAAATCATCCTCATCCTGTCCAATTCTTCCTTTAAATGCATTTTGATTCTTGTTTTGGCAGAGTAACTTCTACATGGACAAACTGGGAGCCACATGAATCATTAACTCCATTAAACTTCTACCATGGGTCAGGCTTTGCTAAGTCCTTCAACTTTAGGGGTCAATTTAAAATCATCTTCAACTCACCCCTTACTCTTAGCACCTGCATTAATGATGCAAACTCAAACTAATTGTGCTTAAAATGCTCCTGGATTCCTGCCTTTCCTCTCTGCCCTCTCTGGTACTTCCTTAGCCCTGGCTCACTTGACATTCTTTCCATCTTTTATACTTCTGTCAAAAGAAATTATCCTTAAAAAATATAAAAAGCTTTCACGTCACTGACCTGATTTTAAAATATTGATTATTCCTGATTAGTTTCAGAAAAGAATCCAGACTCCAGCTGGACCTGACTTACTCTGCCCTACTCGTATACAATCCTCATTTCTCAACTCTCTCCCACTACACGTGCCCTGACCCCAACACCACTTTCTCATTGCTCTCTAGATCATTCCGGGTCCCATGTTTTCATCATCTTCTCATAAACATCTGCCTATCTTTTAAATTCCAGATTAAATGTCATCTCCTCAATAGACCTTCTTTCACATCTTCCAGCACCATTTCTCCATCCCTCTGTAATGACCCTCATTAGGACATACACTTATTTGCCTGTGCAAATGAATCCAGTTTCTTCTTTGATTCAGGGAGCATCCCAGCCCTGCCCTGTTATGTTCCCTATATTTGGAAGAGTGCTTGTCTAGCTCAAAGTTGCATCAGTTTGCTAGGGCTGCCAGGACAAATTATCACACCCTGTGTGGCTCAAGCAGCAGAGATTTATTGACTTAGGGTTCTGTCGTCTGGAAGTCCAAGATCAAAGTGTCTGCAGAGTTGGTTCCTTCTGAGGTATATGAGAGAAGAATCTGTCCCCAGACTCTCTTCTCAGTTTGTAGGTGACTATCTTATTCCTGTCCTCCTCACATTATTTTTCTTTTATGCATTTCTAACTGTGCCCAAGTTTCCCCCTCAGGTGGATTAAGAGGTCACCTTATTCAGTATGACCTCATTGTAATGAATTGCATCTGCAAAGACCCTATTTCCAAATAAATTCATATTCGGAGGTATTGGATTTAGGACTTTAATGTACAAGTTTTTGAAGGGATAGAATTTAATCTGTAACAAATGTGCTCAATAAACGTGTTTTGAATTACTAACTGGGGACCTGAGGAAGGACAGATGAAGTGCTGTCATTCTCCTTTGAAACAGACCTCACAGAACAGAGACTTTTCTTAGCTTTCCCAGTCGCACCTCTTATTTCCTACACTTTTACTGAAATAATTTTTTATTGATCTCTATTAGTCTATTTTCAATCCATTCTTCATAGAATGGTTAGATTATTCTTTCTAAATGCTCTTTATATCAACTCATTTATCTGTTGAAGGGTCTACCATGGATTTCTTTCTCCTTCTTTATCAGGTCTAAAACTACGCAGATTCGCTTCAATAACTATTGGAATCTGAATCTGCCCCCACGCAGTATATTGTAGAAAGTTTATGGACTTGACCTGTATGAATAACCACGCTAGGATGGAGAAGTCTTGATAGAAACAAGGGTGTAAAAATTGGCCATCTATTAGGTAAATTAAATCTAAAGAAGGCAGAGCAGTCAGCAGAACAACGTGTCAGAAACATTTGATGATAAGCAAATAGGAAAATGTCAAGAGAGAATCAGGAGATCTAAGAAAGGTGGCAACAGGTCCCACTAGCAAATGGAACTGAAGAATGGGAAATGGGGACGGGTGATATTCTGAGCTGCAGAAAGGCAGGCCAGGCAGGAAAGTGTATTTGTGAATTTAAAAAGCACAAGCCCCCTCCAGCAACTCTGGAGGCTGAGGCAGGAGGATCACAAATTCAAGGCCAGCTTCAGCAACTTAGCAAGGTCCTAAGCAACTCAGCGAGACTCTGTCTTAAAATAAAAAATGGAAAGGGCTGGGAATGTGGCTCAGTAGTTAACCACCCCTAGGTTCAATCCCTGGTACCAAAATAAATAATTAAAAAGCATAAGCCCTGGGGTAAAGATTAGGAAGAGACTCCAGGTATTCTGGATGAGCCATTGGATTTAAGAAAACAAAGAGAGTCCTGCCAGAGGACTGGGCAGCAAGAGACCAAGGTGAGTGCAATTGTCTACTAGGGAACCCAATTAGACGGGCTCTGTCCATTTAACTGGGCCTCCGGAAATAATGGAGTGCATCAGACTGTTAATAAAAAGCTATATTTGCATAATCAATCTTCCTTCCAGCTAAAGAAGAAGAAAAACATAATAACAAAAACAAAAATTTATTTTGTGGTGAATTTTAAATAGAGTCAGAGAAAAATTTTTCCAGTCTTCAACTTGGCCACAGAGGGTGGTGCATTTCTGAGATGAGAGTGAATGTTTCCTGAAATGTCAGGAAATTTTTCTCAAACAGTGGTCATTGCTGATGAAGAAGCTGCAGAGCGAGCTGGGGAAGAGATGTGGATGCAGATTTTAAGACTCTCTCCCCAGCTCCTCCTGGGAGCTACTCTTCTTTGCAGGCCTCAGGATCTCTTCTGTCTTAAGAACCAAGTTCAATAACAGAAATTTTTTTTTAAAAAAATTGCCACATTGACTAGGGGATACTTTTCAAAGCCTGTGACCATGTCCCCCACGATGGATCATATAGCATAGCAGTGGATAATATAATAGTCAAGTCCCAAGAACATGAGGACTATATCATAAGAAATTTTTGCTGCTTAAAGGAAAATCCAACTTCCAAGAGGTGTGCTTTTCTGCATTCTTTGTTGGCTTGATGCAGCTTTGGCCCCAATCCAAGTGGTGCAGGCGCTTTAGAGGGACCACGGAGATGAATAGAGGGCGGGATGCGCTTGCAGGCAGGAAGAGAGGACTCATGGGGAGGTCCCTTTTCCTTCCTCCATCTCTCCCCGCCCCCACCTCCCTCGGGCGCTTCTCCTCCAGTGCAGGCTTCGCTCCTCTGCCAGCGCCACAGTGACAATATGAGATATCGCATCTGAAGAAGCACAGCCAAATATTTGATTTGGATCATTACACTGAAGATGCCTCATCACAACTGTGGGTGCCCAGATTACCAACTCCTTGCTCTTGGCTTCGGTACATTTTGCAGTGAGTACAAACTGCATAGAAGAGCTCGTTACAACACTGATGGAAGGGATCCCAAATGGCTGATGTGGAGTGTCTTGTTTGGGGAAGAGTTCACTGATGAGGAATAAGCTGAGGAGGCAAGAGGCTGTTGTTTTTCCTGTCAAGGCAAATGGTACTAAGAATATGGCAAGCGTTTTTTGAATTTTTTTTTTCCCTGTCTAACTTGGATTCAGAAATGCTTGGCAATGATAAAGCAATTGCTTTTCATGGAAGATCACAGAATAGTCACAATGACTCTTGTTCTTCTCCCCTGGACATAGGATTGTCTCCCTTTCTGTTACCACCAGTTAATAAAAGTAGCAGATCTCAGAAGGCTCTAATCTGAACTGATTTTAACACCTTGCTGTGTTCATGTTTCAGACTGATGGAAGCGTACAAATATAGTCTTTGTGCATAATTCACATCAAACAATACCTTCTTTACATTGTCTTTCCACAAAGGATAATATCACTTAAATTTTCTGCAGAAAACCATGCAGCTTTCAAAGGAAGAAAAGAGGGAAGAACTTTAGACATCCTCCCATCTGCTTTGAGTATAGTGATTTCTTCCTATTCATGGTTTCAGCTTCCACTATTTCAGTTACCATTGACCATGGTCCAAATATATTAAATTCTGGAGAATTCCAGAAATATACAACTTGTCACTTTTAAATTATGCATCATTCCGAGTGGTGTGAAGAAATCTCATGCCATTCTATGCAGAATGTGAATCATGACTTTGTCAGATGTATCCACACTATTCAAGATACCTAAGGTTAGTCACTTAATAGTCATCCTCATTGTTAGATTGACTGCCAAACTATCAGAGTATATTCATACAAACTTTGTTTTACTTAATAATGGCTCCAAAGGACAAGAATGACGATCCAAAGGAGGTATCGGGGCTTAAAATACAGAAGGACAGAAAAACTCGAGTATGTAGCAATGCTCAGGGTCTATGGGAAAAAACACCAGGGTACATGTAAGGTTTGGTACTATTGTGATCAAGCACCACTTGGGGTTTTAGAACACATTTCCCAACAGATACGGGGACTACTGCACACTGTGGTTTCATTTTAATTAAAAGTAAAATTCTCACTCAAATGCATTCAATCTGTCATTAGCGTTTCAGTGATAATAGTAATTTTTAAGTATAGGGCCTCATTGAAATGCAAGATCAGTGATTCTTTGGTTGTTACACAATACATACACAGACCACACCCTTTCTACATGAATCAGGTAAGGATAGAAATTGAGATGGATGCCTCAGTGCACAGAATGATGAGACTGACAATTTGTCTCTTTGGTATCTATGTTTGCACATGTCCACGTGCACACATGCATATGCAAACTAGTACACATACCTGAATTGAAGTCTTCAGAATGATCTAGCTAAATGTGTGTGTGTTAACAGAGTTCCCTATTTGACTTTCAGCGCCTTTCCTGAAAAAAATTCAAGTTGTATGAAAAGAATCTAGATAACATGCTTCTGCTATTGCATTAGTTCATTAGCCCTGTGTTCATTGTGCCAAGGTCATGAGTTCAGTCCCCACATTGGCCATTTACATCTTTTCTGCTCCAAAGCACAGGCTGCACTTCCCACCCTACATCATCACCTATGATGGATGCACTATGCGGGACTTAAGGTTCAGAATGTGAGCTATGGAATTTGGCTCCATGAATTCAAAGCCCAGCTTTTTACTTCCTAGATGTGTGATTTTAGACAAGTGAATCAATCTGCACAAGATTCCATCTCATTGGTAAAACTGAGATAATAATGACATTTATGGGATAGAACTGATGTAAAAACAAAAGGAGATCTCATGGACCAGGGCTGAACATAGCATTTAGCTGCTTAATAAACAAGGAGTACCAGGATGAAGTGGAGGCTGCAGGTCTGTGCAGGTTGTGGTATTAAGCATAACTTGGTCAGGGATATGAAGGTGTCAAGTTCAGTGAGTCGCATAAATTCCATTTACTGATCAGTTAACTCAGTAGCAAATTTGAAGCCCAGGAGCATGAATTTGAAGAATTTGGTCTCTATAAATCTGAAACTAATGGGACAATATCTAACTCATTTCTCAGGTGTCTATACCTTGGGTATTATTTTAAGAGTTTTCCAAAATGCATCCCATGGCTAAAAACCCAATTTAACCTTTTGTGAAAATGTGAAAAAAAAATCAACACATGCAGCATCAGTTTCAAAAAATAGAGAGTGAGCTTGTCATAGAGAAATATATGCACAGTAGAAAGTTAATTAACTGTATCCTCCACACATTCATATTTTAACTCTACTTTTCCCCTGAATCTATTCCACCAGAATCACTTCTCCAATTTCACTGACTCTCACAGAAGGCTGGCTGTAGAACTTTTAGTAAGATACAGAGTCAGATGTGATTGTTTCATCCAAAGTCCTAATTTATTGTATCTATGTTGAGACCATAAATAAGACACTATGGTGAGTATGGATATTTTCTAGACACAGACTATAATTTGCTTGCCTAAGTTCCTTGACAGGATTAAAGCAGGGTCTAGACTTGTGTTCAGTTGAAGATGTGCCCTGAGCCCAAGATCTCCTATTTTTTTTTTCTTTTCTGTGTTCATTAATGCTGCAGTTTTTTTCTCGCAATATTGGTCTGTGCTGCTTCTTGAGTTTCATTTTCCCATATGTTTCTGATTTCTTCCCCAGAGGAATCAAGGTCACATGTAAACAAAACCTCAACTTGTTAAAAAGTAGGGACAAATTAAACCCATCGTTTGGCATAATTTCCCACCCTTTGTATTTGTTTATCCCACTGAGATAATCATTGAAATGAATTCAACTTGTGATACAGAAAGTGTTCATTTTATGATTATATGTAACATAACCTAAATCTTAAAAAAAAAAGAAGAAGAAGAAGAAGAAAGAAAGAAAGAAATTTTTCTTTTGGAACCTCTAGCTTCTTAGAGAGGTTTGGAAAAATTCTTTTTAGGACTTAGAAACTTCTCTCAGATAACCATCTAAAAAATTGTCTCCAGAAGGTTCAGGTCAATTTAAAATAGGTTTATATTACTGACTTATTCTAGATCTTACATCTTTATGTGCCATTAGCTATATGAATTTTTTCTACTATATTGTTCTTTGCCATATTTTTTGAATTTCTTTTATTCAGTCTCTTTTCCTATTGAACATTATCATAAAATAAAAAATAAAATTTCAAAACCTCTGAATCTCTATTTATTTTTCCTTTAGTAAATCTACATAATTACATTCTACTTTACCCCCTTGAAACCAAAACACCAAAAAGTTCAAATCAGACCACTGACAAAATTTGACAAAATCATACCTGTTTTGAACCCAAACTACTATCCCCCTGTACTGTTAGGAAACACAATGCAATTAATATTTACCTGGAGTTTACAAATGAGAAAAAGAAATCCAGATTTGTATTCATCTGCATTTTTTAATAATAGTGAGGGGAGGGGGAAAAAAAAAACTACCAGGAGGCTTTTTTTTTTTTTTTAGTGAGATGCTGGTAATTCCTCTTGGGATTTTTCCTGACAGTTTTAATGAGGCCTCCTGAAAATAGCATCTGGCATATTGGATTTACACTGGCCACACAGGAGAACATGAGCAATATATCTTAGGTAGAGAGGGCCAGACTTCCTCCTATTTTCTTCCCCCACCCCATGATGTTGTTGAAGCTTAGTAGGTATCAGCCATCACCAGTAGCTGTGCTGTGAACACACTATGGTTACAGTCAAGACAGAGCCCTCAGCCTTTTGGGAGCTCACAAAGGATGCTCAGGAATTTGAGAACACCCTAGGAGACAAGGCTCTTACTGCCTTCTTTCATTGGGGATCATGATTTTAGCGCCCACCTCCCCAGATAAGCCATCTCATCTTCCAGATATGGCAGGTTAGGTCCAATGATAAACAAAAGAATATTTTGATAGAGAACAACATGCTACTAATTTGAGAATTGGAATAAGAAGAAACCTTCCACAAATCAATATGCTTCCTATGGGTCCATTTCCACAGGGCCAAGGTTGTGAAACTTGGTGATTATTTGTAGCAACTCTAGAGAGAATTCCCTTATGGTTTCAATACCTCCCTTTTTAACCCATAAACGTTGCTCCTGGCAAAAGGAATGAATACATAAATAATGTTTAATGGTGGAGAATGGTCCAAGCGAGAGCATAAGGCTACAGGAGTGGTGGCAAAGCTTCTCTTAAGATTTAATAATGGCTGGAAAGTGGATTCTGAGGACTCAGAAAGACACAGTTTTAGAGAAGTCAAGAGCTGCCGAAGAGAGATTTTCTGCTTCATCAGTGGCTGAGTGGCTGTGTATGGTCTTCCTGCTGTACAGCACCTACCACATTGTGATGCTCAATAAATATTAATGGAAGATGAAAAATGCATGAAGAGGCACACAGGAGCCTAGTGCCAGAGGAGAGGAGACTCAGAACTCGAGAATGTTTCCCTCCCATTTTAGGCTAGATAAACATAAGGAGTTGGAGGAGTAGGAGGAAATTCTCAAAACTGAAAGGATGGGGATGGGAGAGAGGGCAGGAAATTGAGAATGATTTTTAAGTATTCTAAACCTGCTCATCACCACTTTCTATTTCCAAAAGAACTTCATAATGATCTCTTCCTTCCAACAATGCAGTGAACAGGGGGAAATCATACATACGAATCAAAGGGCAATAAGAGGTCAAAATTAGGGAAGGGCAATTTCAGGGTTTGAAAAAATATTTATAATTAAGAAAAGAGAACATTTTTAAAAAGCCACACAATAATACACTTAAGCATGATAAGTAGGATTTAAGATACAAACAACAGAGAAAAGAAAACAGAGAAGAAGGACAGTTTGCTTTGGATTTTGTTTTAATTGGCACTCAAGGCCATGCTTGGTGAGGGTTTTGGTGGAGGGACGAAAAAAATATTTACTGTCACGTCAAGCAAAAGAGAAACTGCCCAAGGGATGACACTTCCTGCAACCCTATCATCACATCATTAGCTGGAGTTCAGAGCCAATGTGTAGATGGTGTGCAAGTTCAGGGGTACAGCAGGGCTGCCAGCCCACCGAGCATGTACTTGAATTTCCTCTAGTCTGTATATCGGGGAATCATGACAGAATGATATAAACAGGCACCATAGCTAGTTCCTTTCTTGAGAAACTCACTTGTTTTGCGTACGACTTTTGTTTACAACTTTTTAAAATAGCATTGTTTTTGACATACAGCCATTAGACATTTACCATAGAAAGAAGAAAAGGAAATGAGAAAAGAATAATCAGAGGATAAAAGCATACCCATAAATTCCTTATTTTAATGAAACATTTATTGGGATAATAATGACAATATAATATGTATTGTTTTAATTTGTAATGTATGATCAGGCCTTGTAGGCTCAGCATAGCTGACATATTTAACAAAGCCCAATTTGGCCCTCAGATTAATTACTTAAAATTTTAATATCATCAATGAATGAGGCCTATTAGTTAAATTCATTGCTTAAATGATAATGACGACGATGATGATAATTTCCCTTGCAAATAATGCCTAAGATGATCAATTTAATACTTAAGAGTGGCCTGGCAGAGAGCTGGGTATGGTGGCACATGCCTGTAATCCCTGGGAGGCTGAGGCAAGAGGATCGCAAGTTCAAAGCCAGCCTCAGCAAAAGTGAGGTGCTAAGCAACTCAGAGAGACCCTGTCTCTAAATAAAATACAAAATAGGGCTGGGGATGTGGCTCAGTGGTCAAGTGTCCCTGAGTTCAATCCTCAGTACCAAAAAAAAAAAAAAAAGATGAGTAGCATGGGTAGGTCCCAGAGCATGGCACAGTTGCTAATATGAGCAATGGGAAGATATCAAAAACACTGAGCAAGGCAGTTTTATCATGAAGGAAACATAGTGCAATTGTAGAAAAATAAAGCTTCCCAAGTCTCCCATATTCCCAAGGGCCCATGTGGATATGGATGATACCTCTGCTGTTGAATCCTTGTCCACCATGTATGAGAAGCACCCTTTGATTGTCTCATGGGGTCTTTCTGCTGCCTGAATTTGCCCTGCCATTTGGATATTCTTTGTGTTTAACTATGTTCAGCTTTTTAAGTACAAAAGTCCAGTCTAAGAAATCCCAATACACTCCTGAGAACTTCAGTCTTCTGCTGGGGAAAGGCACGGTTGGTTTCCCAGGAACACCTGGTCCAGCTTGTAGGCCTAGCTGAGGTCCATCCCTGAAAGCAGGACATATACTTTAAAGCTTTTCATGAATATTACTAGACTATCTCCACAAAGGCATTACATTTAATAAGATTTAGAAACATCTGGTTTGAGATGATATTTTCAAACTAAGATGTGAAAAAAAGAGATAACCATCCATGCATTAGCATCAAGAAAGACAAGCATTTTTCTCTGTATAGTAAGATACTTAAAAATGTGTCTATAGCCAGGCATGATGGCACACACCTGTAATTCTAGCTATTTGGAAGACTGAGCAGGAGGAGCACAAGTTCCAGCCCATCCTCAACAACTTGGTAAGACCCTATCCAAAATAAGATAGAAAAAGAGCTGAGGATGTAGCTCAGTGATAGAGCACTTGCCTAGCATGTATATGGTCCCAAGTTCAGTCCCAATGCCACACACACACACACACACACACACACACACACACATGCACATGCACAAAGACAGTCCTTCCTTGTGCAGAGCTCTTTAGCTTGATGTGATCTCACTTGTCTTATTTCTGCTTCTGCTTCCTGTGCTTTTGGAGTCTAATCTAAAGATTATCATTGTCCAGACCAATGGTTATAGTTTTCCTTCTGTGTTTTCTGCTAGTAGTTGGATAGCCCCAGGACTTATGTTTAAGTGTTCAACTTATTTTGCTTTGATTCTTGTATATGGTATGAAATGAGGATCCAATTTCATTCTTCTGCATATGGATATTCAGTTTTCCCAATACCATTTATTGAAGAGACTGTTCTTTATCCCATTGTGTTTTCCTGTCATCTTTGCTGAAAATCAATTCATCAAACAAACATAGGCTCATTTCTGGGCTCTCTATTCATTTTCATGTTTGGTATATCTGTTTTTATTTTAGTATCTTGCTGATTTAATTATTATCACTTTGTAATCAGGTAGTGTGATGCCTTCAGCTTTGTTCTTTTTACACATGATTGCCTGGGCTATTCTCTTTATTTTTTACTTTTTCTACAGAAAATGACATTAGAATTGTGACAAGGATTTCCTTGAATCAGTAAATCATTTTAGGCGGAGTGAACATTTGGAAAACATCAATTATTCCAATCCATGCTCATGGGTTATCTTTCCACTTATTTCTGCTGGTTCAATTTCTTTCATTAACATTTGATAGTGTGCAATGCATAGGTCTTTCATTTCCTTGGTTGATTTTTTTACTAAGCATTTTCTTAAAATTATTTTTGAATGCCATTGTAAATGGCATTCTCTTGATTTCTTTTTGAAAAGTTTTTGCTAGAGTGTAGAAACACCACTGATTTGCATATTGATTTTCATATCATGCAATGTTACCGTATTCATTGGTAAGTTCTATTATTCTTTTGGTAGACTCTTTAGCATCTTCTACGATAAGAACTTCTGCAACAGGGACAATTTTATTTTTTCTTTGCTTTTCTTATTCAAATGCTATTTGTTTCTTTTTTCTTTCCTAATTGCTCTGGCAATGACTTTCAGTACTATGTTAAATAGAATTGATGAATATGGGCATCTTTGTTTTGTTCCTCAACTTAGAGGAACAGGTTTCAATTTTTCTTCATCAGAATTTGACAGAACGTTAGTTGTAAACTTACCTTATATAACATTTATTGTGCTGAATTGCATTCCTTGTGTACCTAATATGTTGGGAGTTTTTAATCATGAAAAGAGGCTGAATTTTGTGAACTGTTTTTCTGCATCTGATTAAATGATCATATGGCTTTTGTCCTTCAGTCAGATCACGTGTGTTTTTCCTGTTTCCTCATCATACATTGAGTGTGTCTGCAGGAGAAGGGAAAGTTAACTGGTCAGGAAAGCCCAGATATTTCTTTACTGAGTGGAGCTACACACTGACCAGATTAGAGGCCACTTGTATCTACTTCTAGATATAGGGAATAAAAGATATCGCCTAGAGATACTGTACCTTGAGGTGTGAGCAGACTTGATGGTATATGGCACTCTGAAGTCAAGGTGTTTAGGAGCAGATGAGATATCTTTCCAAACTATTTGCCAACTAGATTATTGGTTTTGTCATCACTCAGAGACCGGAAGTAAGGTGACCCCTTCCAACCACATTGTGCTTGTTTTAAGCAGCTTTTTCGCTGCTGTGACTAAAGGATCTGAATAGAACAACTACAGAGGAGGAAATGTTTATTCAGGGGCGCATGGCTTTAGAGATCTTAGTCCATAGAAGGCTGGCTCCATTTCTCAGGGCTTGAGATAAGGCTGAACATCATGACAGAGTGTGTGGCAGAGGGAAGCAGATCAAGAAGCAAAGAGAGAAACTCCACTCGCCAGATGCAAATATATACACCAAAGCAAGCCCCAATTCCCACCTCCTCCAGCCACAACCTCCCACTTCAGTTACCCCTATCAGGGGATGAAATCACTGGTTGGGTTAAGGCTCTCACAACCCTATCATCTCTTCTCTGAACCTTCTTGCATTGTCTCACACATGAGCTTTTGGGGGATACTTCACATCTAAACTACCACAAAAAATAAAATGAAATACAATGGGTTATGTATGCAGCTCTGTGGTAGAGCACTTGGTTAGTAACATGGAGGCCCTGCATTGAATCCCCAGAACAGAAGGAAAGAAAGACTGACTGATTGACGTGTATGTGAAAGGATGATCAACATCACTAATCATTAGGGAATCATCAGAGAAATGTAAATTAAGGCCACAATAAGTTATTGTGTCATACTTGTTAGACTGGCTATTAACTAAAGGGCACAAGTTAAATGCTGACTTGGATGTGGAGAAAAGGGAGCACCATACACTTAGAGATCCCTCTCTGGAGGTCAACGAGCAACCCAGCAGCACTGTATTTCAGAGGTGTCTGCTCCAAGCCCCGTGTGTTTCTCTGACACCCTGGAGAGCACAGCCTGAGTCCACAGAAACCTCAACTGGTACTGCAATTCCAACCCTCCTATTCCCCCAGCCTAAAGTGTATCTCTGGGTTCCATTCTCAGATATCATCTTTCATCGTTAGTCCTGCACAGTAAGGAAAGGCCTGTCATATTTTACTCTTTGAAGACAGGAAGTTAAAAAAAGTACAGTACAACAAATTGTGTCTAATAGAAACATCTTGAATTCCTAACTCTCAGAACCTCAAAATATGGCTTTATCTGGAGTTTAGGTTTTTAATGGGGGGGGAATCAAGTTAAAATGAGATCATTAGGATGAACCCTAATCCAAATGATTTGGGATCATTTACAAATAGAGAAAAGCAATACAAAGATTTGCATGGGGCGGACAAATGTCTACCAGCCAAGGAGAAAGGCCCCGGGAGAGTTTTTGCCTTCACAGCCCTCAGAGGACCTCCCACCCTGCCAACACCTTGACCTGAACTTCTAAGTTCCAAAAATGTGAGAGGATAAATTTGTTGTCTAGGTCTCCATAACTGAGAATATGTGTGTGTGTGTGTGTGTGTGTGTGTGTAAAATTTAAATTTAGGACACTGAATTTGTGGCAGCACTAGCAAACTAATAAATGCATCTCTGGAATTCATATATTTTTATTTTATTAAAATTCATAATTAAAGAAATAATATCTACCCAGAATTTAAGCATGTGACACTCCTGAGGCATCAAGACTTGATGGAGGCTCCTCTGGCTGTTCGCAGAGTTCTGGCCATGGGTGATGTTCCTGCACTTTTGGTGTTATCTCCTCATGCATCTTGCTGTCTGCGGTGCAATGCTAGCCACTCTCAGGACTCTCAGAGTGACAATCACTCTCAGTCCTCTAAGGAGACTTAACTTAATCCACATGGAAATTACATTTACATACAACATTTTTGTTTTGAGATTAAAAAAAAAAATACATGTCAACACTCAATGGCCCACCACTGGCATCCACTGATTCTACTGAGAAATTTGAGTAAAAAATGAATATTCAGATATCTGTAGTCCTCCGTCTAAGAACAGAGAGAGTGTGATGGGGACAGTGGAGGGGTGGGGAGATGATGCACCAAGTTCCCCAGAGGTTGAGGCCATAGTTGTTGACCACATCTAATCAGGATAAGGTGGATAATTTCAAAGTAAAAACCTTGAAACAAGTTTTCCTGGAAACATTGTTACGAAATATGTTGTGAGCTGGTCTCAGCTCTGACACCATGTGCTGAGTTGAATCAGAAAATCTCAGGATGCCTCTTTCTCTCCATAAAACATAATGGCAGAGAAGGTCATTAAGATCCTCCTATAAAATTCTTCAATTGAAAATATATAAATCACAGCTTCCAAAAATGCAATGGGCTCCTAAAATAGCAACAAAATATAGCATTGATGGATAAAGTTTTATTGCCCAGTTGCTCTGAGACTTTCAGACATGAACATTCTAGGGTAACTAAATCCACCAAGTTAGCCTAAATTCAGAAGACGTACAGACCATAGCCAATGTCATTAAGTCTCTATAAACCATCTTATAGTACAATAAAAATCACAATATAATTCATTACATACTGACATAGGGTTAGGTATCACTCTAATGTCTTTGCTTCCCATGAAAACATGCAATCTCTCTCTCTCTCTCTCTCTCTCTCTCTCTCTCTCTCTCACGCACACACACACACACACAATTGTACACATGCTCATAATCCCATGTGTAAAAATGCCGTGCACATCCCTTGCCCTGTTTTCCAAAACTGAAAGTAGAATGGATATTATTACCCTCATTTTATTGCTATGGAAGCTCAGGCAAAGAAAGACCAGATGATTTACTTAAATTTATTTAGCGCAGGATTGTAGAAGCAAAAACTGGATTAAAATTCCCTGGCTCCCATTGCCATGCCCTGCAATAGACTCTAATTTAGTCTCTTGCTGTCATTCTTGGATAAAACATGTCAAATAAATATCAGAATGAGGTCATCTTTAATTGCCCCAAAGAATTTTACTCTATTTCTTATTTTAAAAAATCTTAGGGACAGAGGAGCCCTGAGAAGACGTCATTGGCTGATGTTGCCATGTGAGAGTCCCGAGCACTTTTTTTTTTTTTCCTGAAAGCTTCCCTGATAGAGTGTCACTGCTTGACAGTCCTAATGCCTCTTGCTATGTAGGATTGAAAGAAAAAGATAACCAGGCGACTTACGCTATGTCAATGGCAAGAAAAACTGTATCTCTTTCACCTCCAAAGCCTGAAAGCCCTTTGAATACTTGGGCTGGAATCTCCTAAGAGGAATCTATTTTCCATGTAATGGTGTGAATTTCCCACATTGAAACTAAATATTCATGACTTCATGAAAGCACTAAGCTTCTTCTGTATGAAAAAAAAATAGACTCTAAGTCCGTTTTATACATTTTGGACAAGCTAGTATTTGACATACTCTATATGTTCTGCATAGTATTATAATTTCAAATAAATCTCTACTGACATCATTTCAGTAATGTCATATCCTTAAAAATCATCTGATAGGTGAAGTGCCCTTTTCGTGGATTAACCAAATAGACATATGAGGGATGATGTAGACGAGAAAAGAGAAGGCAGGCCAAGAAGGAGGCTGCCTCTCATGTTCTGTGCAGGGATCACCCCTCAGCTTACAGCTTCTTTGCTCTGTAAGCCTCTCCTAGCTCCAGTGGAACTTCTTTAGGGCTCTCTGCCTGCGGCATTTCTCAACAGAATTGTTGCAGAGTACAGAAAGCTGTTCTTGCACTCTTCCCTCTATCCAGGGGAAATTTAAGCAAAGAATGTTTCACAAGCAAGATCCACCACTAGGCTGTCTCCTGACCAAATTGAATCCGGAAGGAAAATGAGGTTTGATTTAGTCATGTAGCCCCAAAGATGATTTCATGAAAGCAAATGGCCTTATAAAGCTCTATGCCTCTGCCAAACTCTCTTTCAGGATGGACTTTGCCTCTCGAGAGCCACACATTTTCTCTTGGTAGCACTCCTTTCCCTTCTCTTCATTCCCCACCCCAGGAAGTAACCTGACACTTACTCCAAAAATAACCAGATTTTGTTAAATATGACACAAAAATACCTCACATCTAAAATTTCAGGATGGGGATGTAGTTAAATAGATAATTCTTAAGAGTCCATGCTTTTAAAAAACCAAATATCTAAGAAGAAAAAAAATACATGTATATTTGGCAAAAGCATGCACCACCTCAAAATTTATGGATTGGAAGGTCCAACAAACTTGAAAAAGCTACTCTTCTGAGTTAATTTAGCTGCCTGAGGCTTGGAAATCTCTCAAATAAATATACATACTCCTTACATTGCTGTTGTACATTCATAGGTTTTTCTTTAAAAAGCTTATATTCAAAACCTGTTTTTGTTTTCCTTGTACTAGAAACTGGCTAATGACAACTGGGGACAAACATCAAGGAGCCACTTTCAAATTAGAATGATACAAAGGAGAGAATTAAGGACTAGGGCAATGGCACTGTGGAGCAGAGCGCTCTGACAGGGGCAGTTTTCCTTGATCCCTAAAGATGGGAAGGGATGGGCACTATTTCCCTGAAGGCTCAACACAGTGAACAGGAGAATGGAAAACAGAACATCCGGGTATTGTAAGCTCCTGTTCCACCTGGGATCCAAGGATCTGCCCCTTCAGACGCCTAATCCTCCCAGCCGGGTCTCACAAAGGCCTTCTGATGCCTCCCACGTGAACACTTTCCTGGCTTTTCTAAGTCGACTTTCGCCAGTCCTTCTACTCTCACTCTCTTTCTTAATGTTCTCTTCCTGAAGAGCCAGTGTTCCCTCCATGCTCCTTCATCTCCAGGCCAGGCTTGCATCTTGTCCATTTCTCAAAGTCTGAGGCCACGTGATTGAAAATCCACACCTTCCGTGTAAAGTGCCTGCGTAGAGACTTTGAGGAAGGCAAGATGGTAGTGGTCTGAGCAGGGCTGGATGGCCAGGTGTGGACTCAGGGATGCTCTCCTTCATTCCAGCTTTTCTTTTACTCTATGAGAATCAGAATGCTAGCTTTATGTCGAATCTAGAATGATAATTTCTCATAAGGATCAAATCCATGTGGTGCAATGCCAGCCCACATCTCAAATAGCAATGCTTCCTTCCAGGAGTGTAGGAAGGAATGCATGTTTTTTTCTTTTTTATCTCTTTCCTATCTTCTAACCATCCTGCCTGAACAGGGAAAGGAACTAATTTTGTTCAGCCGCCTATGGACAAGGGCAGTTTTATGGGTGACTTTTCAAAGATAAAGACTTGAGAGTTATTATTGAGATGGCAACTGATATCAGAGAGGCAAAGTGACCTTCTCACTCTACCTGGATGTAGAATAAGAAGAAAAATGATCCCCGGGCAGAAAATGTCTGTTGTATGTTGAAAAGGACAACATATCCACCAGAATTTGGTGAAATTGATATCCTGACAAGGGAGATAAGAGCTTTCCAGTTCCAGCATCAAGAAGTTCATGGACAAGTTGATGTACAAGCACACGAGATTACACATGAGACTTAGAAGCAAAGAGGGAATGGAGAATGTTCCATGTCTACTATTGTGGCAAATGATACCTTGAATAGCCCTTTCTATTGACAAGATTAATACACAGGCTAACAACAATACTAATATGGAAAACCAAAAAAAAAAAAAAAAGACTAAAAATCCTTAACTTTTAAAATACATTTTCAGTTGACAGGTAATTAAAGAATATATTCTTGAGAATTTTTAATATTTATTTTTTAGTTCTCGGCGGACACAACATCTTTGTTTTGTATGTGGTGCTGAGGATCGAACCCGGGCCGCACGCATGCCAGGAGAGCGCGCTACCGCTTGAGCCACATCCCCAGCCCCTAAAGAATATATTCTAAAATGAGGTGAAACCATGCAACCCAGAGAAAGGCAGTCTAACATTTGTCCAGGAATCTCCTCTGTGTGGCCCTGAGCTCTTGAGTTCTCATGATGTGAGCTCTGCAGTCACAGGTACAGACCATGGGCCTGGGACCAGTTCAAGCACAAAGAAATCTAACAAGAGGTTCCCACATGAACCTGGGAACCCAAAGGCTCTGCCTTCTAAGGAAGACAAAGATAAAAAGATGAAAGTGGAGGAAAGAGAAGTAAAAGGATACTTGCTGATTGGAAGGGAAATATTTTTCTCCTGAGAATCTGGAACCACATGTCTTCACATGGGTTTTCGTTCCTCTTTCACAATATTAAGTTCAACATTAAGTTTCAAGTAAAACCAGATTGACTGCCTTCGTCGGCAAATAACAGGAGCCAAAGCAAATCTTCTTTATGGGCTCACAGAATTCTGACATAGGAGAGTTCTAGAACAGGAAGGCCTCACTTTAAAAATAATAATCATCCACACAGAACCTATCTGTGGGTGTTTGCTGTAGCTTCATTCATAACTGCCCCAACTTGGAAGTGACCAAGATGACTAGATAAATAAAATGTGCCATAACCAGACCGAAAAATATTCAGCTTCAAAATGAAATGGGCTATCAAGCCACGAGAAGGCAAGGAAGAAACTTAAAATCATATTGCCAAGTGAAGGAAGAACATCTGAACGATCCCCTATTGTATGAGCCCAACTATATGACATCCTGGGAAAAGATATAACTATTAGAGACGCTAAAAAAATTAGTGGCTGCTGGAGCTTAGAGGGGAAGGAGGGATAAATAGGTAGAGCACAGAATATTTTTATGGCAGTGAAACTATTCTGTGTGACACTATAGTGGTGAGTCCAGGTCATTACACATAAGTTCAAATATGGAGCCCACAACAAGAAGAGTGAATGAGGATGTGACAATGTCAGTTCATCAGTCAACAGTTTTGATCACTGATATGATCTTTTCTTACATTTAAAACTTATAATTTTTTCTGCAGATAAAATAGCCTCCCATTTGGTATTTTTAAAGAAAAAAAATGATTGGGAGTAGTTACTCATATTTCCCCATATTTTTGTTTGCATTACTGTGGTACATAATGGTGGGATTTGTTGTTACATATTCACGCATGCACACAACATAACAATGTAATTTGGCCAATGTCATTTCCCAGTATTTCTTCTTTCATTATCCTTCCCCCTCCCCCTGGTCCCGTTCCTATAGTCTAGTGTTCTCCCTTCAAATTCCATGAGACCCCACCATCTTTCTTTTCCTTTCACCTTCCCAATTCTGCACATGAGAGAAAACATATGACCCTTGACCTTCTAATTTACATAAATCATGAATTATATTCAGAACGAATAAATACATAACCTCCAAATAATTAGTAATGATAAATCAACTCAAAAAAGGAACAAATGCTATGAAAAGCAGTTTCACAGAAGATCTGTGAAAAGCTCATAATCATTTGGAAAGTTTCTTAAACATATATATATATACTCCTAAAATGTAAATTACATGTATGTGTATGTGTGCATATGTTTGTTTTATATATACACACATATGAGTGTGTATAAATATATCTCTATCTCTATATAACATGCAATACTTTTTGGTATTCATTTAGTTGTCAGATATTTTTTATATACCCAATATTTCACATTGGCTAGAATATGGAATATCATTAACTGTCCTCTAGAGATGGCAGGAGGGTAAATTGGTGGAACTTTCATAGGAAATATTTATGTGTGTGTGTGTGTGTGTGTGTGTGTGTGTGTGAAGTGTCTCCCAATAAACTCATGTGATACACAATGTGGGAATATTCAGGAGTGAAGTGATAGAGAGTTGTAACCTAATCGGTGGACTGATTCATTTGATGGATTAATAACTTGAATGGATTACTTTGTGGTCAATGTAAGCAGATGGGGCCTAGAGGAAGTAGGTCACTGGGGGTGAATCCTTGGGGATTATGTATCTTATCCCTACCCACTCCCTTTCCCTCCCTCTCTCTCTTCCCCTTCTTTATCTTTGTGTGTGTGATAGAAATACTCTCTCTGTGTTTCTCTCTCTCTCTTTCTCTCTCTCTTTCTCTCTCTCTCTCTGTCTCAGACTATATGCATTTTGGCTACCTGTCTTTGGGCTAATAGCAATGGAGTTGACTGACCATGGACTAAATCTCTAAAACCATAATTTCCAAATAAATTTGTCTTTATGTTTTTTTTTTTTAAATCAGGTATTTTGGTCACAGCAACAAAAAGTTGACTAACACATAGTCATATATATAATTCAGTAAGTCCATTCTGTAAATCAATTTTTAGATATATAGCTTAGAGAAATGGTTGAGCAAATGAACCCAGAGGATATTTAAATAATATCCATACCAATATTGTTTATAATAGCAAATCCTGGGCCAATCCCAATGGCCATAAATAGTGAAAAGTAAATGGTACCACATCTCACATGAAATACAGCAGTAAAAGTCAAGTGACTGCTGTCATTGGCTTTAACATGAATGGATCTCAAAAGCACAGCCCTGAGAAAAGAGAGTATAAATACAAAAAAGAGTATAAATACAATGATGGAAAGTTCAAAAGAAGGTTAAAATAAATGTAGTAGTGTTTGGGGAGACATATATATGAACAGAACTAGAATGAAAAACAAATTCAGGGCTAAACAAAATCAGGATAATATTGGGCTTATGAAACTTGATGAGGGTCAGAGAGGAACATCCTAAGGGATGATCATAGTCCTTTGTGTAATAATCTTGGATGTGGGTATAAACTGTTAAATTTATTATTATTTTTAAAAATATACAGCATGAATATTTTGTATATACATGTCACAGTACAATTTTAAGATAATTCTAAATTTCATCAGAATCATATGAAAACTCTTTCAACATATGCAATAAGATGTATAGAAAATCTAATGTGTGTTTTGTAGTCGACAGAAATAAATTATTATTTTTTCATTGATGTATTTGCTCAAATATCTCCTATGTAAGTGTGAAAGAGAGAAAGAGAGATCCTGCATCCTTAAGGTCCTCTGTGACAAGGTCTTGGGTTGGATCTAAGAACTCAATTAATATAAGTGCTGACTAATGAAAAAAAATGCATAAAAGTTTCATTAATTTTACACATACATGGGACTCTTAGCAAGTGAGATTGAACTCTGAAAAAATGACCAAATCATGATGCTTTTATCTTTTTAAAGCCAGGACAACACATTTGTGAGCAAATGGACAGAACCAATGTAGATCTGGAGTTGTATGATAAATTCTAGTGTTGTTACTAAGATAGATATACGGGCAAGAACATTAGTGTTTCTGCAAGGAGTTTGCCTCTTAGCTTCATGGTAGCCCTGTGATCAAGGAGATTTTCCAGTCTGGGCATGTGAAAGACATTCCTTCCTAAAGGATCTCCATGGCTTGCTGCACAACAGTAAAGCCATACCAAGTATCCGTTTACGTCAAGTGATTTTAGTTTGAAATATTAAATATGACAATTGGCTATATTTAAGATGGTACATCTTTATCTCTTTTTGCCCTGCACTGTGGTCATGATGTCACATACTCAACTCTCTTTGGCTCCATAATTGGGCTCAATGGCAAGATGAAATCACTTTTCCTCTATTATTTATTTATCATATTTTTGGCAGAAAAAGTGAAACTGTGAGAGATGTGCGTTTTCGATCACACACACACACACACACAAATGTAAGAGAGAACTACCAATTGCAATGCGTTTAGATGGTAACAGTGTGCATTTTTTCTTCATACACATTTCCTGGAGTGTTATAAAATTTGTGATGAGTGGAACAGACAGACAACATTTGTAGATGATTGGATGACAGGGTACGATACTCCTTGAGTGACAACGTCCCTCTGTTCTATTTTGTCTCCATTCCCAAATTTCTGCTCTTATCATCGCTGTCTTAGCATTTCTCTGTGGCCTGAGCTATCTGTTCATTTTGCCATTCATGCATGTATTAATAAATCTTAAACCAAAGGGTTAAAAGGAGTGCTAAAGTACGTATCAGAGAAGTAAGGAAAGAGACACTGGATTCCTCACACGAATTAGAAATTTTGATTACTGCTGCTCCAGGCCAGCAATATTTGTGGAGTCTGAGGCCCAAGGGTGCCAGGCTGCCTGTGGAAAAGACAAAATTAATTAATGTTTTCTGAGATTAATTAGAAAATTAAATGGAAGTATAATGAAAACCAGCGTGGCTTAGCTCACCGGATTTACAACTATGTGTAACCAAATTTCAGACTTATTCGAAATTTCTGTGTGTTGCTTGAATAAAAATACAGTTAGATTGTCTACAGTAGATTTACTTTTTACCTCTAGCGCCTAATCCCAAGCAGAAATACTACAAATGTCACAGTATCATAAAGCATAATGCTATCTGACAGCTCTGGCCTTAGTACATGTTCTTCAAAGTACCTTTATTTGTTATAAATTAAAATGCTCCCAACTTTCCCAATTTTCCAAGTCATTCTGTTGGCCTTTTTTGCTGGACAGCCTCTCCGTGGGCTTTTTACAGCTGATGCATTTTTTGGTTGATGTAGGGCACCTCTGATCAACCAGGAGAGGTGTTCAGAAAGAAGAAAGCCTGGGCAGTCATCAAGAATGTAGAAAGGGCCACAAGGCATCCCTTCAAATTTGTTGCACAAAAATGATGTAAAACACACCATTGTCTTCTTCTTTGACCGCGTCTTGTATTTTGTAAAATGAGTATATTTAAAATACTTCTCCATATCCATATTGAGCTGACAGGTAACTGAAATGAAACAGGAAGTAGTTGATTATCATGATGTAATCCTGTCGATAGGGATCTTATGATAGCTTTACATGGCTAGCAGACAGGCATCAAATAACGGAAAATGTGAGGCAAGATTTATTTATACAAATAAAATCATGAGCAAAGGCAATTGTCTTTTTATTAGACAGTACAACTATCTTAAGACTCTCATGGCAAATATTAAATGTCTCCTCTTGAAACCTAACTTATGCCAATTTTTCAAATCCAGCTTCTCTGAGTTTCTTTCTTTGCTGTTTCCTAGCATCTTAGATACCTGTGATAAACTATATGTTGGAATAACCCAAGAGCAACCAAACACATCCACACCTCATATCAGCAAGGCCATCTCCAGACCCAGCAAATGCAACTAATAATTGATTAGGGAGTGTATTACATTTCAGACCCTGCAATTAGAAATAAAATGGGGGAATTTCCTTCATTTCCACATTTAATATTCCTTTTTCTAATTATTTTTTAATACTCTAATAGTAATTTTTTAAAAGCACATATCATACACTATCCATGATGGTCACCATGAGAAATGTTCTCATTTTTTGAGATGATTTATACTGTGCAATTTAAATAAAAGTGCATCATCTTACATTCTTAATGCCATTGTAAAGGCTATCTTTTCCTTTCTTCAATAACCAAGACTTCCTTATTTAAAGACAGAGACTACTGAGAAAATGAAAACATCTTCTTTTAAGTAAAATAAAATTATTTTTCATGATATATTATTAATGTTTTTAGTATTTGGATTAGTGTCTTCCAAAGAACTCTCAGTGGATTCTTTTTTAATATGATATTCCTTGAATAGAGTTTTGTATAATTAAATAAATTTGGGAAATGTTCCCTTCTCTTGGGCTTAGCACATAAGAAAGGCTAAGTCCCTGAGAAGTCTTGCAGGAAAGAAATTGTTTTAAATTTATGCAATCGTGTTTATCTACCCATAGATTTTTAATTTAATATCTATTTAGATCTATTAGATGCTGATCTGAACTTTATGTTTCCCAGAGCAGGAATTGGACTAATCCTGTAAGATCCCTATCAGAGCCCTGTAAACCTGTAATAAGTAGGATTTGGTGATACTGTGGTTCAATCATTTGACTAAACCCTAGACCAGAAAAGAGAATTCTAATGCAAGATACTTGTGGAAATATAATGGTATTCAATGTGCTACATCATAGAGTGCACCAAATTGAGATCTAATTCCAAGTGATTAGAATTTTATTAAGTCATTTGTATGTTTCTCTCCCTGAACAGACCTAACATACTTCCTTGTGTTGAACAGAAGCCCTGGGGGGCATTGTTATGGACTGAGCTCTGTGCTCAGCCCCCACAGCCCAGACCAAAGCAGGTCACCAATGTAAATACCAGGCCACCAATCTGGAGGTATAAATAGGGAAGCATAGAGATCACCAAACTGGACTAGATTTTCCTGAAAACGGGAGACTCTGGTCTGAGTCAGTATTATTCCTCTGCTTTTAAACCTTCACCAAAAATGAAGTAACTTGAAGTACCCTAATTTTAACCAATGAGTTGTGTTTTTCCCTTATTGTTCTGTTTCCTTGTTGCCACTTTACAAAACCCACTCTTCTGCTACTGCCAAGTGGACACACTCATTGTATTTTACAAAGTGCCACATTGCCCAATTCACGAGATTCCTAAATAAAAGCCAATTCCGTCTATGATTACATTCATTATAATATGACTTTTGATCCTGGGCTGACCCATTTTCATCCCACCCAGAAGCATGAAGGGTGCCCTGATGTGGTTCTTTCTCACACTTTGAAGGGTCATGTCATCCGGGGGCTCCCAAGGGTTTTCCCCTACTTTCACGGTCCTGACCTCTCCATGTCCACGTGGTTTAGACACTTATCATGTTTGAGAAGCCCCCCACCATCAACACTGGCATTGACCTCCTTTTGTTCTTTTACTTTTTAACTCCCACCCCAGACTCTCTGTTGCACCAGAATGTAAGATGCAGAAACACAGAACACCTGATGAGATGCTAGCACAATGTGGAGGCCTCACTCTCATCACATACTCTGTGGGGTGTGGGTTTTGCCCAAAGAGGTTTCAGTTATTGACATAATAATAGGAACTCAGTTTCACTTGTAAAAACCGAGCCACTACCTCTCAGATTGATGCCACAATGTGAGGAATGGACAACTTGTTTGGTTCCCGTCACTCCCAGTGTTAAGGTATGAAGTGATCAATACAACCCATAAGCTATAGGTATCGGCATAGGGTATAGACTGTAAGAGTAAGATCTTAAAAAGTAAAATAAGAAAACAGAAATAAGCAACTGTAAGACATAGGATTTAAACCATAGAAAATAAGATATTAGATAATAAGCATAAGAGAGTGAGTTAAAACCTGTTACTGATAAATATAGGTTAAAAAGTTAACATAGACATAGATAAGGTTAAATCAATATAGCCATAAAACAAATATATTAGCATGATCATGTAGCTTTGCATAGGATAAGGACATAAGGTTTAAAGATATTAGTAATAAAATGATAAGTGAATATGATAAGTAGAAATCACTTATTGGCCATAAATTAGGTATAGTCTTAAGTAAATATTAAATAAGTTACTAATACCGGTTTTGTAAAGCAATTCCTATGGTAAAACTACCTGATCTCTTGTAACGGTTCCCTTCTTGCTGGAGCAGCGGGAATGGAGTCACTATGGCTACACGTGCAAACTAGTGTCACCCTAGAGACTCCATTTCAGCTGTTCTAGACTTTACCTTAGTTTTTCTGTTACTGCTCCTGAGAAGAGACAGCTACAGGACCCATTCCTGAGAAAACAAAATAAAGTGGTTTTCTGCTAAATTCAAAACAATATGTATTGTTTTCTGTACTTTGTACCCCACAAAATGTACTCAACCCAGGATACGGTCGTCTTGGTGACCCACATAACTTTGAAGTAACCCTGCTAACCACCTGCTCAACAGTTGCCTAGCACCTGCTCAAAGCCAAGATGCGGTTAATTGAGTTGTTCTGCTAAAAGCTTTTTCTTGCTTGTATAACTTGCTTGCTTGCTAACAGAAAAAAAATCCATAGGATGTGGTTTTTTCTCCTTAAGTAGCAGATTTCCCTTAGAGGAGGTGCTATTCTTTCAGAGAGCCACTTGGATTGTGTTAGACACAGCCCCTGGCCAGATATAATGGGCAAAATAGGTAAATAAAAATTCTTTAATTTGTTTCAAATTCGGTCTTGGTGTGTTTTCTGAGCAGTCTCCCCACAACACCAGTATGATCAGGGACACTCACCACATCTGTGTTCAATCTCATGTTCAGGTCAGAGAAACAGTGGAAGATGGCAGGGTGAGGAGAGCAGGAGAAGGGCTCAGGATAAGAAGATCCAGGTTCAAGGGCACGAGGAAGGGAGCAAACCAAGAAGTGCACCCACGCTACTGAGATGACATGGATCTAGTGTCTTAACTTGAGAAACACCCACAGTGGGGCTTGTCAACCGATTTGAGTCAACCAGCATGAAGGAAAAGCAGGTACACTGAAATTTTGCATGGAATTAAAGTCCTTGGGTGGCTCTGTCATGTCAATCTAGTTTAGCTTAGTCTGAAACCTATTTCCTGACTTGAGATACTTTCCACGGACCAAAGAGGCATTTCTCTTTCTAAGAAGCAAACTTCCAAGTACCCCGAGTGACAGGCCCTTATTTCTGGTTTAGAGTCAAATGAAGTGTCCCGGCAAACAAAAAAACTCTTTTCAACAGGACAGCCTGCAACGGCTTTCCTGAGAAACCCTGGCTTTGACAGATCCAGGCCAACAAGAGCACATTCAGATAATTTCAAAGACTCTGTAAACCATTTTTTTTCTTTTTTGTACTAAAAATACAACAGCAGCAAGAAACAGTGCATTTTTCGTTAACACTTTCAAATTATCCCAATTACAGGTCATTTACACCCATCTTGGATTTTTAGGGGTTTTTTGTTTTTGTTTTTCTTCCTGCCCCTCCCCCCAGCTCAGGGGTTCTCCCTAACATGACTTCTGCTTTATTATTGTACACATAGCACTATGGATAAAGACCTCAGGAAGGAAAACGCTGGTGCCCAGAATACTTTGATGGCCTTTCCACCCTGTAATTATATCCCCCCTTGATAGCTCTGAAGGCGTGCCTTATTGGCAGTGGCACGGGACCTTCTCTTTCAGAGAAAGATGGATTGTTTCTGTGGGCCTTGATGGTCTTCAAATTATCTGAGTGCCGAAAAGAGAGCAGAGTGAATTTTATTTTAACTCATTTTATTTCTGACTTTATTTCCCAGCAGCTAGGAGGTAGCGACTGCCCTCGCAGTCACTTGTTATCTGTGGGACTTGATTATGTTCGGACCCAGTCGCTCATTCTGAGCAAGACACAGTTAATGAGGAGAGAAATGAAAAGTGCATTGAGTCACAGTGTGTTTGTGGTAATTTGTGACACATTTACTCCACTCAGTTCTTTGTTTATTCCTCCCCCCCTTCTCCTTGCAGGTTCTGTAGAAAAAGGAGCAGATAAGCGAATTCACTGGTAGACAGTTAAGGGTGTTGAAGGTAATGAATCTCTCTCTCTCTCTCTCTCTCTCTCTCTCTCTCTCTCTCTCTCTCCCCCTCCCTGGCTCTCTCTCCATTCTTGGCAGTAATTGGGGCACTGTTCATTTCTACCATAAAATGCTGGAGAAGCACATATTAACAAAACATCTTATTTTCCATTATTTCACAACATATTTTTTCATTCACACTGCTAGATTTTATTTTCCCTGTCCCTTTTTTTTTTTTTTTTTTGGTGTGCTCTTTGCCACTTTTCTAAATAATAGTCCATTAAACAGTTCACAGTGTGTGTTCTGTAGAAATGTAAAAAAGTGATTGGATGATACTAATTAAGGAGAGATTTTGTTTCCACTTACTGCAGATCAATGGTGGGTTACATTAAAGCAGCATTTTGCGATGAGTTTAACACAAAAGAACAGCTGTGCTAAATACATATTTCAAGACATACAGGTAGGTCAAATAAATGTTCCTTTCTTTGAAAAGTCTGTATGTTGTAACTATAAATTTTACTTGCAGAACTGTGGGGAAACACAAAGCCTAATTATTCATTACGATCATTGTTAGTTTCAGTAGAACCTAAGAATAAAATTGGGAAATGTTCAGTTACTTTTAGTTCTTACTTTACTATGGATCCTTCAATATACTGACTTTACAGTGATATTCTTCCAGTCTGAAAACAATTTTCAATAAAATTTCCAATGGAATCAGATTTTTTTTTGCTTGATAATGATTTTGAGTTGAGGAAGAGAAATGTGTCAATGTAGTTTTAAGACTTGGCTATAGCTCTCTTTGTGATTATTTTAATCTACTACATGATAGGATTTTTTTGTTGCCCAGAAATATGATTTTCCTTTTTATAAGTCTGAGGTAGTACAGTCCAGTTCTGTGAATGATGATCAATAGCCATTAAAGTATTTTATAAACTCTGGGGGACACAAATACTTGGATTAATAGGATTACAGAGCAGAGAAATGTACAACAAAATATGTACATCTGCTACATAATTTTAGCCTGCAATAACTTTGTTTCAGACTGTATGCATGCAACCTATATTTATACTCATCTCTTTTGGTAAATGCTATTCTTCATAGCAGCAGTATTCTCTGTGCTTTTATTTCCCTTGACACTTAGATGGTACACAATGGCAACCTTATAACAGTGTTCTGCTTCACCTACAGTTTCACTTGCCTACAACAGTGTCCGCTGCAATTAGAGGTTTGCAAATGTTCTCACAGATGCAATTTCACTGTAACATGAAAATTTGCAAGTGTATTTTCCGCTTAGGTTGAACTTCCTAAGGAATAAAATTGGTTAAAAGGAATGCAAGGGAGAGGATTACTCCAAGATGACTTCCTGATTCCACACCTGACTTGCTGGATGACTCAGGGCCAGTCTAGTCATCTGTAACCCCTCCTTAATGGTAATGAGAGTTACACAGGAGCACCAGGCTGCAGAAACTGACTTCAAAGGGAGCCCTTCCCTTGAAGGAGATGCAAGCCAGGGGGTAAAGGCAGGGAATCAGGCTGTGAAAGAGCACATTTCTTTCAACATGGGACCAAAAGCTCAGAAGGCTATGGTTGGTTAAGGGGCTCAGCTCTGCAGTAAAGCCAATAAAATCTATGTTGGTTTTGGCTATAGGAATTTTTTTTTTTTTTTTTTTTTTTTTGCATTCTAGCACAATAAGATGAGACAGAAATCACACTCCGTGGCATAAGAAGAATGAGGCACTTCTCTTTTAGGTACTCCTTTATGCATTTGTTTATGCCGTGATCTTTCTCATGCATTCTGTTCCCACGTTTATTTTGAAGCGGTCCTTAGTTTCCCAGCCTTGTGAAATCTGCATCTCGGGTACATCATCTATAAAATAGGAATGCTGTTCATGCCTTTGACATCTGATTTCTTATACAGGCTAACAACAGTCATTGGGGAAGATTTTTTTTTTTTAAAGAGAAAGAGAGAGAAGAGAGAGACAGAGAATTTTTTAATATTTATTTTTCAGTTTTCGGTGGACACAACATCTTTATTTTATTTTATGTGGGGCTCAGGATCGAACCCAGAACCCTGCGCATGCCAGGCAAGCACGTTACCACTTGAGCCACATCCCCAGGCCCAGGGGAAGATTTTTGTAAAGCATATGCCACTGTCCTTAAATTAACTTTGCCAGTTTACCTGGCATAACTGGGGTAGAATTTGGTATTGATTATGCCTATGGGAGTCAAGTTTTGTTGTTGTTTTTATTTTGGGGGGGGGGTACTAGGGATTGAACTCAGGGGTATTCAACCACTGAGCCACATCCCCAGCTTTATTTTGTATTTTATTTAGAGACAGGGTCTCAGCAAGTTGCAGCTTCTCGCTTTTGCTAAGGCTGGCTTTGAACTCTAGATCCTCCTTTCTAAGCCTCCCGAGCCACTGGGATTACAGGCATGTGCCAGGGTACCTAGCTCAAGTTGGTTTTAATTATTTTTTCCCAACACATATCCACAGAGCACTTGCTTTGTGCCAGAAAATATTTTCAAGTAGTAGGTCATAGAAACAAAGAAACAAATGTTTGGACACTTGTGGAATGTATACTTTAATACAATGTCTATGCTCTTGTGTTTTCCAGTTCTGTTCAGGAGGCAAGGAGTGCTCGTGGATTCTGGTGTGTGTGGAGTGTTGCCACTTGAAACAAGCATAGGAAAAGCCTTCCTTTATTAAACTCTGATTAGGAATAAAGTGAGACCTAGTAAGCCAAATGAACAGGAAGGATCCTTAGGAGGGGCCACCATAGGTTGGGCAATCCTTAGTCTCATCTCACTCATTTCCCTGGTATACACACAGAACGGCTCTGCTCTCTCATGGAATAGGTGACTCGAGCATCATCCGGAGACTGATACCAGATTCAACACTGTGAGTCTCCAGTAAGAGGCCAGTGCTGAGAGTGTAGTAAGACACAGGTCCAGGGTCTCTGGAGAGGTCACTGCAGACAACAGGGAGAACTCATGGCTGGGTCATGCTCCACTGCCTGGCAGTTCGTTATTTGAAAAAAAAAAAAATTGTGCTGAACGAATGTTATGAAATGCTTAAGGGTTTCTACAGGAGAGATGGAAATTGGCATATGTGAGAACTAGGAAGGCCACCAATGTCAAAAGGGAGGAATTGGAACCAAGTTCAAGTTCTCAGCCTTGCTAGTTGAATCACTTGAGCAGATGGATTAAAACCCTGGCTCTCATTATCTCAAGCTTTATAAAAATGATAGAATTCCAAACTCATATGATTATTGTGTAGGATGTACTATGAATGGGAACATTTTGTAAACCACAGAGTTTAAAACATGAGTGCATGGTTTCACTAGTACATACTTTGATGACATTGTGGCATAGATATCTGATCGTTCATTACATAGATTTGTTCCAGAACTACAGACATTTTAGGGAGAATGAAAATCAAAATTTATAAGAGAATCCCAACATGTTTTGGATCCTAATAATAAATAAAATGTTCTTCCTCACCAAGTGTTGGTTTGAAGGCTTATTCCTATTGGATTAAGGATATGTTTTCTAGAAGACAACTCATGGGATATTAAATCATCTTAAAGAACTGATTTGGTTTTTTTTAATGATAAAAGCATGTTCAAATTAGAAAAACAACATATTTACAAATGTTTACTGCAACTGAATGTGAAGGTGATAATTGAAAATTTTATGCCATGACTCCTATGAGGCAGAATGGTTAAGATCTTGTGCTCCCCTATCACCTCCTCACGCACACACGTGAACCTTACAGGGGAGATGCTGAGAGGGTACAGAGAAGCTGGCACGTAGAAAGATCCCAGGATCTTGACAGACTTGATGTCTTATGAAGAAAATTATACACAATTTCTGAGGACGGTGAGGACATTGGAGGTCTTAAGGTAGAGTGTTACATGGTCTTCTCTAAATGCTAGGGAGGTGAAGAAAAGCCAGCAGACTAAGTGGTAGTGCCCAACCAAGGCAATAGCAGAAAAACTGAAGAGGAGGGAAGGTTCTAGAGAGAACGTTTGTGATATCAAATTGGCAAGGTCTGAGAACATGTTAAGTAGGAAGCTTGAAGTCAGAAGAATAAAGACAGCAGGTGTGTTTCTAGGAAATGAGCTCATGTCATCAATTCACAGAGAGGACCTGAGGTGAGTTCAGGTGAAGGAGGCTACCTAGGAAATGTCCTTGGGCATCCGATAAAACTGTGGATCCCAGGTGGACATGGCCATCATGCAGCGGCTCTAGAGTTCGGTCACTTCTGAGAGAAGGTGAGCAATAGCTTGTAGTTCACAGCCGTACAGGGGGAGATCATCTAGGGAGAATGAGCCCAGGGAGTTGGGCCAGGCTAGAACTCATGTCCACCACCTCTCTCTGGTTAGCGTTGAGGTTGACAGGTTGGTGAGGAGGGGTAGGCAGGGGTGGGACTGAGATGGCACACGTCTGTGGCAGGCAGAATTCCCAGAGCCTGCCACCTGGTGCAAATGCCCGTGTGGCCCCTTCTGCTTCAGTGTGAGGGACCTGTGGGTATGCCCGATAGTCTCTCCTAAGACTGAGTTACCTCATGTGACTCCATCTTAGCACACTCAAGAAAGATTCCTCTGCTCACTTAAAAAAAAATAAAAGAGTACCAGGTCCTAAGAGGTTCACAGGACTGTGACCTAAGGGCAGCGTCTGGTAGCTGAGAGATCCCTGGCTGACAGACAGCCTGAAAACGGGAAACTCATTCCTCTGACCTCAAGGACCAAATTCCACCAGTATCCTTGATGATCTCAGAAAAGTGCCTCAAACCCCAGAAGAGAACACGGCCTGCCAAAATCTTGATTTCAGACTTGTTGGATGCTGAGCAGAGACCCAACCATGCTCCCTGAGCTTCCTATCTGTAGAAACTGCCAGGCGTTGTGTAAGCTGATAAGTTAGTGGTGATTGTTTTTTATGTGGTTATAGAAAACTAACAGACGGTCCTGTGAGGCCAGAGGACTTTTTCTGTGGTAACACTTGTTACATTGAAAAGAACCCCTCCACAGATAGTCTACACACACACACACACACACACAAGGCCCAGAACTCAGACACATGATCTACATTAATAGCAGAGTATGTCCTTTTTATTTTAAATTGACAATTAAAATCAGCGTCCTACTCAACAGTCCAAAAGACCACTTACCTGATTCTTTCAAGTGAAAGGGAGAAATATATATATATATATAGTACTGGGGATTGAATTCAGAGGCTCTTAACCACTGAGCCACGTCCCCAGCCCTTTTTATATTTTATTTAGAGACAGGGTCTTGCTGAGGCTGGCTTTGAACTCTCGATCCTCCTGCCTCAGCCTCCTAAGCCATTGGGATTAAAGGTGTGCACCACTGTGGCCAACCTAAATACATATCTTGAAGGCCATCTCAGCTAGCCAGGTTAGATGTCAGGCTGGACCAGAGCTATGGCTATATTTGGACATTTCTAGCCATAGGTAGAACTTAATGGAGCTGTTGGAAACCATCATCAAGCCAGGCATACACTTACAAAACAGATGCCTCTGGTTTAAAGGAGAACAGAATGTCTTATTGCAAGACAAATGTCCTTAGGGATACACCATTCTCCCTTCCATCTTTCCTTCATCCTAAGAGGAAGAGAGACTTGCTCATTTTCTGTCTGCAATGTTCTTCCCTTTCTCCTAAATAGACTGCTACAGTGTGAACAAGGAAAGAATTCAAAATGCTTCCCAGCCTAACATTTTGCAGGGTAATATTTCCTTTTGAGTTGACAAGACAAAGCCTTCATCTGACAAATGAATGTACTCAAGAGATTATATCAATGGCTAATCCAATTAAAAATCTTTGATAGATTCAGTTATATCTGCTGTGAATTTGATGAGGTGTAGGTTGTAGAGGCCTGAAAGTTATATTTACTTTTCACTTAAATCTTTACTAATCATTTTTGTATTTAACTTTAGGGAAATTATTGCTTCTAATTATTTTTTTTTTCTCTTTAGAGTGAAACAAGCTAATAAAAGAATAATCCTACCCACAATCTTCTTTTTTTTTTTCTTTTGAAGATTAGTTTCTTCTTGGTTCACAGCTTACCCTTAAACAATGTATTGTTTAAATAGACAATAGAAACAAAAAAGAAACACATGAGTTTGGTTAGCCAAGTGTTCTGCTCTTCTCTGTGTGTGTGTCTCTGTGTGTGTCTGTGTGTGTTTGATTAGGAATGTGCCTCTTGAAAAGGTACCAATTCATTATGTTGGTCCAACTTACCAATTAGCTAATTTTGTATTCTCTAAATAGAGCTGCCTGGTATAAAGGTTATATGATATAATTTTCAACCTGCAGAAACACTGAGGGAAAAATGACCTATGATTATTCTGGAGTGAAAATACTATTGGAATGTTTTTAAAGATTGTGTCACTAATAGAGGATCTTACAATCATGAAGGCAAGGACTCTTTTAACCTTTTTTTTTTTTTTTTTTTTGGTACATGCACTCCTGTAAAAGAAAGAGCAAGGCAAGGCTGTGTTTTATTTTACTCTTCTATTTCTTATTCCCCATTTGGTGCAGAGAATGCTAATCCTTGGATTTTTTACCTCACTTGCTTTCCTAAAAGACTTGTTTTCCTGGGTTATAAGGCATTTCAAACTGTCTCTCAAATCATCCCATACATACTGCAGTGGGAGTGTGAATGAAGCAGGAGAACTTCCATGGCTGGGGGACTATCTGGGTGTTTCCTTATGACATGGGAGAGCTCTGTGCATTTCCAAGCTAGATTTGTGTATCCACGTCTCTAGCAGATTCTCTAAGAGTTAAGGGAGGGGCATGCTTCTAGAAGAATTCTTAAGACACCCTCCAAATCTCCCTGAAACCTGTCTCCTGATTTAGATTCTACCTTACAAGATGTTGCAGCCCGAACTCCACATTCCTTTGCAAAGATCCTCCCGTGAAGAGAACATGGTTATGATGAGAATCAGTTCTCCCAGTCTTTAGACATCATAAACTTGGCCCTCCTTCCCCTTATATCCCTAAAGCTTTGCCTGTGTGATTATCATAGCTCCCTTTTGTGTGGGATTATGTGTAATTAAGTTTTCAATCAATTTGACTAATTAAATGGAAGTGCTGTCTGTGGGCTAGATCAGGAAACTAGAAATCTGGGTTTCTGCATATTACCGCTAATTCACTAGGTGAATACAGCAGGTTATTTAACTTCTCATTTTCCTATGAAAGGAGCACAGGAGAAGTATTTAAAATCAGGTCTGTAAGGTTCTGATTTTTTCTAAGAATTTTATATTCTTGTCTCAAGCTTCTTATGCTCTTTGGAGCTTCATGTCCAAATTTCCAGTGGCCTCCCCTGACCACAGAGTGGAATAGCTCACCTAATCTGCCCCCCAAAAAATCACCATCCAGGGGGGTTGGGTATCCATGAGAGCTGAGTGCAAAGCCCCAAGAGTGCCAGGTACCCTCACCGCAGATTTTAGACACTTCACTGCCCAAATGGTGGTAGATG
This sequence comes from Marmota marmota marmota, assembly GCF_001458135.2. Classification (NCBI taxonomy): domain Eukaryota; kingdom Metazoa; phylum Chordata; class Mammalia; order Rodentia; family Sciuridae; genus Marmota; species Marmota marmota. The sequence continues at coordinate 2,896,797 of NW_026000022.1, forward strand.
TAGGGAAGCGACCATATTAAGTTCATTGGCAAAGTATTTTTACATTTTTATTTCTTCATAAATGAATCGTTGTGCTGGGAAAAGATTTTTTGCCATCTCAATATTTCAAGCTTTGAAATAAGCATAAAATACTAGGAAATGACTTCTGAACCTGACAGTAGCGATGTTCCATCATAGCCTCCTTACCCTCCACAGGGAAACCGAGGCCCATGAATTACTGACAAGGGTTTGCTCTTTGCAGAAGGGGCTGGAACTCCACGATTTCTTCCCAGTGCTTTCACGTTGTATGCCATGACCTCGTGTCATGTATGATTTTTATTGCACAGTCCCAACAGTTTTTGCCACTCAGCATGATTCCACCTTGCAAAAATAAGGGGATAGGCAATAAATAAGAGATGTCTCCTCTTGGTAGCAGGGCAGTTGGTCAACACCTGTCATCCTTTCGGTGTCCAGAGAAACAGAAAGCACCAGCACAAAGCCTTCTAATATGCTGCCCTCTCACTTGTTGATTGTTGGTATTATTTCCTGAGCTCTACAAGTCCTGCTCAGGAGTCAATGACGGTGCCTTTATGTTGGGGATTTTTCCCTTATGTTTTCTGCTAGACCCTGCAAAGTTTCTGGGCTTATTCCTATGTTTTTGATGCATGATGAGTTGAATTGTTTGCAGAGTGGCAAGTTAGAAGCAGCAAAGGTGTCCATCAACAGATGAATAGATAAAAGAGAATGTGGTATATATGTACACAATGGAGTTTTATTCAGCCATAAAGAAAAACGAAATGATGTTATTTGCAGGAAAATGGATGGAACTGGAGAACATCGTGTCAATCAAAATAAGCCTGACTCAGAAAAATAAGAGTCATGTTTTCTCTCATATGTAGGAGATAGAGGAGCAGGGTGGGGGAAGCAAAAAAGGTAGTGTCATGAAAATAGAAGGCAGACCATGAGGGTAAAGCAAAAGGCCCGATGTGAGGGAGGAGGGGAGAACAAGGGGAGATATTGGGGAATTAAGTTGATCAAGCTATGTTATATTTATGCTCAAATATGTCACAATGAAACCCACTTTCCTGCATAGTTAATATGTACTTTTTTTTTTTTTTTTTTTAAGGGCGAGCACCAGCTCTGCAGATTCTCTGAGTGATCCCTATACTCTGTCTCATTCCCCACAGGGCACATCCTTTTGTCAGCCTGTGGAGTAAATGAGAGCTGCTGGCTGAAACCCTCCTGGAAGCGTGATTTCCAGAAAATCAAGTAGCAGCCCCAGCAAGGGGGAGGAGGGGGATAAACACCTGCAGCCAACCCCGTGCCCGGGGCCTCCGGGTTGAAATGAGGAAGATTACTGTTGCTTCCATCTTCTTCCCTCTGCTGGGCTTTTCCACAGGAACTCACCCCAGACCCGCACACTGCGATCACCAATCTCATTTCACTTAACCAACCGCAGATGTGTAATTCATTCAAAGACCACAAAACCCTGCACCTCCACTCTTTGCCTTGCCCAATCATAGGACAAGGCCACGTTTCCCTCACTTCAGAGTTCTTCAGGGTTGATGGCTGTAATCTGCTCTGTGCTCTCATGCATTATCAATAAGTTGACTTGCATGTGTTATTAAGTTATTTCATGTATGATTTTTCACATCACCTTGAAAGGTTACAAGTTCTTAAGGTGAGAGGCCATGGCTTCCTGGGAATGTCTAACAGGACTTCTCATTTCATAGGCTGGGTTGAGCTGACAGATCTCTGTGGCGACCTGAGAAAAGGAGTGAGCTCATTTCTGTGTTCAGAGAGCTATCCTTTTAATGTAATTGTTAAAGATAAAATCAATAAATGAAGTGGGCTTCTGGTGACTTAAAACTGGCTTACCACCCCGGTACTACTTCATTGGAAGCATTTAGAATTTCCAAATTGAAAGCAAATTTTAAAAGGTTTTAGGTTTTTGTGTGTGAAATTACAGATTATGTGTCTGTATTTTTAAATGAATACATACAAGTTAACATAGGTTTATTAATAACTGATAGAATGTATATAGATTGGTTTAAAGTAACTCCTTAAATTATGATCTATATATATGATGATGCATCTCTGTAGTAGAAATAATTTTGTTTCTTCCTGCAACATGAATGCTTATTCTGTCATGCTTACTGCTCACCAGTGTTTTAAGGAATAATATCTATTAGAGCTATTAGGGACAGATCTGTAATGTTAAACAGGAGCAAGTCAAAGATGACATGTCTTGTCATTTAATGAGCCAAAGATCAGATACTAATATTGTATTGAAATGATGAGCATGCACAGGCTGCCATTCTGTTTGCTTGCAAAATGTCAACAGAGAAGCAACAGGAAATAGCAGAATGTGGAAGACAAAAGTTGCCCATACTTAAAGGATGGCAGTGAAACAAAATGGATTTTGTTTAATTGAAACAATGAATTGTTTAATTAAAAGAAATTCCTATCGCCTGTTCATTAAGATATGCATCATCAAGATTCATTTTAGAACAAAAATCTAATATCTGCTTTGTAATTTCAGTGCTGTTTTCAACATCCTTTTATATTCCAGGGTAATATCGGCTGGTGGAGGAGGAGGGAAAAAATATCTGCATTTATGCCTCTCTATGCACCGAGCATATACCAATGTCTCAAATAAAATTAACAACTTCGAAAGAACTGCATCAGAAATTTTGATTAATCCAGAGATATAAATGGGAGGTGAGAAGGAGCATGACTCAGAGCCCTCTTGAAAGCTTTAAGATTTAAGTCTCTTAAAATTTGCATTCATATCCACTGAATGGTGACAGATCAAGGCATTTCTAGGAAACTCTGAGGGCAGCTGGCATCTTGGATATGGCCTTTTTATGAGAACATTTAGACAAGTGGAATAAAGATTTCTCTTAAAAAAGGAATGGATGGATGGTGGAAAGAAACCAATTCCAGAATATAAAACATACAACCATACATTTTTATTTTTTTATAACACCCTATTGGTTAAAGAGATCACCTCTTGGATCCCGGCAGAGAACTATAAAATTATGTGGAGTGACATCTGTTTCCATTAAGTAATTTCCCAGAGAAGAACAAAACTTTCCACAAAACAATAGGAGCCTTGCCCATTGGTAGGAAGAATGTCTTTTGACCTGGTGGAACTCTGATGGGACACTGAGTGGTGGATGTTCCAAAGCATTGATTCATCAGTCTATTTAATCTTCATGCCTGCTAACAAAGAGATTCTGCATCTGATTAGGTCCATTCCTTGTCATTCTCTCCATCCACAAGAAAATGATGCCTAGCCCTGTCATAAAGAATTTCCATAAAGAAAAGGCAATCTCGAAATAAAATCTGAAATTTTTACCTGGGGACACCTACATGTGTAAAGATATATCTTTTTAAATCTCTGTTAAAAATCCATGATATCATTAGCGCCGAATTGACAATTGTGGTTTTAAGAAAAAGTCTAGTGATCATCTAGTGCTATCATTAAAGTTAAGATTTTGGTAAAGGGAAACTGGTTTGAAAGTTACACTGGACCAAACAGAAGTGTAGGTATGGGCACATGGGCACACAGATTTTGATACAGGATTCCAAACCCAAGTTGAAAAAAATAAATTGCATTGGTGAGAGGAACAGATGATTTGGAAAGTCCAATAGGATTAACCATTTGCATTCCCTAAATGTACCCATTTGATATATAAAATGTTGTGCTGGGTGAGAATTCATATTGCTCTGAGTTTAGCTCTGAAGCTCCCAGATCTGTTTTTACCATTTTTAACATGTAATTTGTTGAGCCCAAGATGAACTCTATATGCCTAGTAGCTGAATTAACATTATTAAAATCATACTGTATTTAATACCAGATAACAATGTTTACTTGGTATTATAAGTAGCAGATAACCCTTGTTTACATTCAACCATATGTGTGCCTCAATCATTGCCATTGTTAACACAGATCTTGTTGATTGACTGTGGATGAGATCTGTTCTAATTCTCTGATTCCACTTCCCAATCGATTGCATTTGCTAATAAAATTATCACTCTGGACACTGGTGTTATGTCAAGTGGGGATACTGAGACACACCAGTATATTTTGGTAGCCATAAATGGAAAGCACAGTGAGCACTAAGAGTTCATACACTTTTAGGCATATCATAATGCAGAGTTTCTCATCGTGTTGTCTGGAAGGGGAGCATTTCTCAATTCATTGCTCTCTATTTGCTTCTCAATATACAAAATGTCAAGGTTCTGTCTTTGGTCACCCACACTCCTTTCTCCTTTAGTTTGTCTCAGGCTTCCTGTGACTTGAACCTGCTTCCAGTCCCATGTGAGATCACTACCCAGATCAACACATTCTTGTCTTCAGATCTTTGTTTCTGATCTTCCATTCAGCTTTAGAGAAGTGGAAAAGTACTGCCTTCAAAATAAAGAGCCATGCATTATATGTTTATAAGTAGTTAGAGAATGATTTTTTTTTTACATTTTTGAAAGAAAAGTTTGTAGTCTAAAAACAAATCAAATAGATGTTTAGCAAGGTGAATATCAATAAATTCTTGAACAATCTCATTTTAAAATATGCTCATTCATTGTTTGATCATTTCACTCTTGTGGCAAGCCATTGTGTCGGGGCTTTGCTGAAGAGGAGAGGCCACCTCATGCCACTACTTGAGGCTCCAGTGTTAGACCCAGGGACACAGCACATTCTCCTCTAAAACACTGTGTGTGAGTAGTTAAAAATAGAACCCCTGAGATTATGAATGGCTTATGATGAAAGTTAAGGTCACACCTGGCCCCCTGCACCACTCTGCAGTGAAGTTCACTCCAGCGGTGAATTTCTGGAATAAAGTTCCTTTGGACTGAGTTGTTCAAAAAGTGGTGAAATAGGCCAGGTGATCAGTATACAGAATGTAAGACACTGAGAGGGAGAAGAAAACCAAGGAGCCTCATGTGGAGAAATACAATTTATAAGTACTTCCTACTTTTCCTTAACATTTTGTTTTCAAGGATTATCATTTCTGTAGTTGTGAAACTTTAAGGTGCATAGCATGACATTTTTCTAAGTGCATCCATAGTGCAATTGTGATTATAGTAAGTGATTTAACATGTCCATCTCTCATTGCTACCTCTGGGTGAACACATGTGAATATGTGAGTGCTTATGTGGGTGTCTACTCTCTTAGCAAATTTTCCAAACACAATACCATGTTTTTAACTATGGTCCTCCTCATATACATGACATCCCTGGACATATTTGTTCTAGGGAACTGCAAATTTGACCTACATCTCATTTTTCCCTCTACCCCATCCCTGGTAATCACCTTTTGACCCTTTGTTTCTACATATTCAACTTTTTCTTCAGGCATCACATATAATTGATATTATACAGCATTTTTTTTCCTGTGTCTGGTCTATTTCACTAAGCATAATGTCCTCCAAGTTCATCCTCACTGTCACAAATGGCACTAAACAGCATTTTATAATAACTCACTTATTTTGCAAATACTTTCAACTCTGTCTAATCAGGTAGTCAAGGCAAGAGATGAGCAAAAGGGCATCTAGATTTTGTGGTCCAGGATGCAGCTGCAGGACACAGTATATACCATTCTGACCACCGGGCAACTTGAGGAGAACTGGCTCCTTAGAAAAGTGATGCTTGTCTCCCTTGAGTGTCTCAGGGCTTTATAGTCTCCACTTTCATTCCTTAGCTTAGAACCTGATTTTAGCCATTTCCTTCAATCAAGTAAAAATGACACATAACAGCTTAAAATGTCATCTTCCTCCAGGATAACTACATTTTAACAAGGGATTAGTCCTTCAGCTTAAGTGTCTTCAATGATGTTTGAGGCAGTCTCTCAGAAATGGGTAACATTTTGGAAACATCTGAGGAGATCTAAGTGGCCACACAGAGAACTAAGAGGGCCTTGCTAAGTAGAATATCCTACCCCTGCTTACCTGTTTGAAGGAGGTGCTATCTCTTACAAACCAAGAAGCAGCTATTTTTCTGAGCATAATTAGCTTAAGAGCTCTCTGCAATAACTAGGCTTTTAAAAATATCTTGTTAGCTTCGTTTCCCATGACTTAACAGCTCGCCTCTCTGTGATACACACATTACTTGTACCTACTTCAAAAAGACACTAAAGGTTGACTTTGTTCAATCGTCACTAATAAGCTGTTGAATTCCAGACAATTCATCTGCAGATCAGAATATATTAAATATCCTTAATTGACCCTTGTACAAATGGGACTGTTTAGTATTTTTTTTAAAGGGGCGGGCAGGAAGAGCTGCCTTTTCTAACTCTTTTTCAAGTGTTATCATTGACTGGGGCTGCTTTGCTAATTATTCTCCAAAAAAAAAAAAAAAAAGATATGCTTGTAGTGTTCAGAGCTGTGATAAACCTGGAGACTAGAGTTTATTCTACATGAAAAAAAAAATGGATCAGTGATCTCTTATGAGGCAGGCACCTCTGTAGGTACATGTGGAAAGAGCAGGTGAAAGATCAGATGGATTAAGACTTTTGCATTTATAAGGGGAGAGAAGCTGAGGCTTATTTGGCTGTATGCATTCTGGAAAGTAGAACCATTTAGACTGATACAGTTTGCACTCAAGTCTCCATATTTTTAACCAATTCTGGGAAAAACTGTACACTAAAATCTAACATTAAGAATCAAGAATGGGCACCTAATAGACTTGCCAGATGAATGGATTTTGAATCATCACCTACATCAATAAGAAGAGCTAATAACAGTCATTATATTGTAATACGTAAAGGGTCAAAATGGTAATTGGGATGAAAGGCTTTATCCTATCCCAACAAATTAACTCTTAAAATTCAGAAACAAATATTGCTCCAATAGTGAAATTTTGTCTCTTCTGTGATAACCAGAAAAGAAATTTAAATAAGTCATGTTCCAAATCCATCCTCTTTAGTAAAAAAAAATAATAAATTTAAGGTAAGTTTACTAAAAATTAGTCTTTGATGGGACCAAAAACCTTATTGAAAAGCTATAACTTTTCTGTTTCTGTAATGAACATATTTGACTAAAAGAAAACTGACACAAACAAAATATATGTTTACAATAACATTAAATCTTTACATTGCTACTTTCAAGCTATATCCTGAGGAACAATATAATAATACAGTGCAGTGTAATATTGCTGAAGATGGGAAGAGACAAGATGTATGTAGGTGTGTATAGCAAGTGGACTTTCCCTCCTCTGTGGTCTTACGGGATGGAACACCTACCTGTCCATTCTGTCTCTGGACTCCCCGCTGTGAGGTGGCCCATATTCATAGTCACAATCTGGGTTCAACATCATTAATGTTCACTGTCAAGTCACCACAAATCCTACATTCTTCTCATCTCTCAGGCTTAAAAAACTCACTTAACACCCAGAGCTAATTAATAAACCAGATTTTCTTAAACTTAACGAAGTATCTAGCCTTGTTCAAATGCAGGTCACTGGCAAAGTCTACAAATATGCCAGTCAACAGAAAACCTACCTTTCTTATTTCTGGTTTAGATTTTACCTTATTAGTAATCAAATATTTACAAAAATTTGATGTTAAAGCAGAGCAGGAAAGGCTATACCACAGCACCACTTCCTCATCCCTCAGCATGAAAGTCCCACTACCAAGATGTCTCCGTCTTACACACACAATGAACTTCACCTTAAAACACACAGTATCATTAATTCTGGAAATAGTGTGAAGACCCGACGCTAAATGTTTGTACATATTTGATTACAGGAGGGCGCCTTGTTCTCTGTGGCTAAAGGCAGAAAGCGATCTTTCTGAAACCGTGGATGTCAATTTTCCCTACGTTGAAGTTGTCTGATCTAATACTGTAGCTAGTCGTTTATTTGAAGTTGGCAATCTCACAAAAGCAAACAAAGCCATGAAAGAAAATAGGGATTCATATCAGAGTACACAAATAAAGTGACCTGATTCTGCAAAGCTTCAAATTTGCAAATATTCACATATCAATTTCCATAAACACCTTACCTCTGAAACAAGATCATTTCTCTAGCACAAATCTAAGGCCCCTATTTCTTCGGGATAGGAAATTCCGAGTCCCCCCCGCCCCCGGCCCATGCCATCAGAAATGTACTTTATATCATTTTGCATTACTTGCTCAGATTTATTTAAAGATTGCCTTCCAAAATAAAACCCAGATGCATCCTGAGATAAATTCACAGTAAAAAGATTCAATCAGGAGCTAAATCACTTTTAGAGACTTATCTCCGTGGATGTGAATGCATTATTGTAACCAACAGTTCCCTGAAATTCTTTGGGTTAAGCACTGAAAGCCAGATTTCCAAAAATGGTAATTTCCAGTGAAACTGCATTTAAATATGTTCAAAATAACATAAGAAGTATTTTTGGATTTGCTTTCCTGTTCTCTCCCTAGAAATTTAGCTGAAAATATTTACCGAGGTAAGAACTATCTCAAGCATTCATTTCCTCTTCAAATAAACCCTTTCTAAAATGAAGAGAAGCAGAGCCTGAATCGCCTTCAGAACTGCTGTGGCATCTCCTCTCTGCTTCAGTAGATTGACTATAGACCACATTAACTCAAACAATTATCATGTATACCTATATGCTCCAGAAAAATTTAGACCCAAATACTCCAAGCATTGATGGGTTTAGACACACCTCAGGAATCACCAGACCAGCCTGTTCCAGAACATTCACCAGAAAGGAAATGACCCTTAAGGGCACTAGACAGTGTGTTAAAGGATGGTTCATCTGCAGACGTATAAGTTCCCTCTCTCTGCCGCTCAAAGTAGGCCACCATGTCTTAAGACATGAGCCTACAAGATTCCCTTTGGATCACTGGACATCTCCTGGCCTTCAGAAAAGATAAGCCCTCTTAAAAGTCCAACTACCATATATTGAGACTGGGACATTTTGTCACATCTCTCATAAAGTTTATTTAATTGTGACACTGGGTGATTTAATGAGAGTAAATGTCATTTTGAGGAGCATAACAGCAACCAGTTGACTACCATGCTCTGGCTCCTGCCGAGGTCTGCCTCCGAGCTCATTCCTCTGCCATTAAGGATTTCTAATTTATCCTCAATGTCAATATTCCCACAGGCCATGGACCTACAAGGAGCAGAGTGTGAATGCCTAACATGGAATGCCAATGGTCTGCTTTCTGAAAGTGACGTCTTTTAGTCTTTGAGACAGGATCTATGCATTCTTTGGATGTGCTGTCAACACCTGGCAAAGTACCTTGCACTAGTCAAGTGTTCCTTAAATATCTGCCAGATACATTTAAAACTGAATGAATAAGTAAATTTAGTATTCAAAATAATAACACTCAACATGTCTGCTCTTTGTATCAACTCTGGAGTGGCCCAAAATACCAGGAGGGTAGCACATTTGGGCATTAGAAAAACCTGAGATCTAAGTAACCCTCTGATTTATTCCAAATCCCTGTTGTGTACAGTCAGATTCTAACAGTGTTATTTAATTGCTTCTAATCTCTTTCATCATCAGTTATATTTGAGAATAAATTACACATGTTGATGCCAAATGAAAGTATCATTAACAACATTTGTATAGATTGTGAACAATAGTAACATCATTTCAATGGTGATGTTATTGGAATACTTTAAAAACACTGAATGTTGAAATACAGTGAGATAAACACGAAGTGGCTCTCTTTCTATGTTGTTTGAAATTTTTAGACCAAATGCTTAAATTAACAATCAGAAATGTACACGTAATTATTATATATGTTAGTTTTCTCACCTTTTATTTCAGGGGAAATTAATAGTTGGTGATTTTCTGGACATTCTTTATCACACCTAAATCATGTAATTTTTTAAAAAAAATTGAATGATAATAATAATAGTAATAATAATAATTCTGGTACTATGAGATGATCTCAATTCTGAAATGTTATAAACCCAAGGACTTCTCAAACAGTACCATTAAATGGCTTACATTCACATTGAAGTGTTAAAAGGATTTCAATGGCATCTGCACACCTTTTAGAAGTCTGATGTGATTTCCCAATATTTGGACCACACAGGTCATTTCATTCCTTTTCTATGGAGGAGTGCCATTATTTGTTATAGACTGTTTGTTCCCCATGCTGCCGGGGCAAGAGGAAGGAGTGGGGTTTAGTAGGCCAAGGGGATCCTTCCCCAGCTGGTTCCCAAGGTCAGGAGAGGATTAATGCCTCAGCACCAAAGGAAAGATCTGCCTTGGGGAGGAAGATAAGAAGGACATAGAGAAACAGGGTCAACAGGGATGTTCTGGGTCTACACCTGTAAAGGACCAAACGAGTGAAGAGGTGGGAAGGAGGGAGGAGGGGAGAGGGGAGGGGCAGCGGGAAACCCTTCAACCCAGCTTCAGCTCCACCTCCCTGCCCTCTCCCCATGCACCCCACTACCTTTGATAGGCAGGGGTTGGGCATAGGTTACATTGTAAAGGAGCAAGACCATAATGCTTGGATTGGGTCTTGGATAGGACTTTGGGATTCGTTTTAATTTATATTGTTGCATATTTTCATGTATACCATCAGCCAGATCCTGCCACCATTATTATACCTGTTTATTTACTGTCTTTGTATATATAAATATTTTTAATCACAGTGTAAGTACATTTTCATCTAGTCTATTTTAAATAGTAGTAGGTTAGTATCTAATCTTGGTGATATCACTTTCTTTAAAACTCTGGTTGTGGTGTCACAGGGGTCCTTAATATTTACTTGTGTGGAGACTTCTTTGTCTCAATATCTTTCCTTTCCTTTAACTCCATATCTCCAAACTGAGCTGTGTGCCTGGGGTCTTGGGTGTCCTTTGTGTATTTCTTTTTAGGGTTTGTTGTTGTTTTAACAGTATAGTAAATGGCTAGTTGGTCACAGGATATTTCTTTAATCTCATTCCATTAATCCTGTGTCTAATTGATGTTTGCAATATTTCTTGAATTTGGATTACACCCATCTCCTTATTTAGAGCATGATTCCCACATTTTTTTTCTCTATGTTTATAGTTTTTTTTTTTTTTCATTTTTTTCTTGTCTGAAACGGAAGATGTCAGAAGACTTTGAGTGACCCTCTTTGCAACCCTGTTTCAAGCTCTCTGCTCTGGAAGCCACTATTTGAGTTTCATTTTTTTTTTTACTGAAGCCCTTTCTATTTGGCTCAAGTTCCCCCTGGGAGAATGATTCTGTCTCTGAGTTGCACCCATCTTTTACCAGGACACAAAAACTTGCTAATACAATTACCTTCATATTTGAACTTGAGAAGAATCCAGGTTTATAAATACCCAAGAATTTTGTTCCTTTCACCAGTAAAAATAGCTTCCTTAGTGACTCACACTTTAGTTGAGGTCAACAGAAGTTTAGTGAGCACCTTATGTGTGTTGTTAAGTAATAGTCATAAGCAGTAGTTCACAGCCACTGCCTGCTTAGATCTTCTAATTTATTGGATACAGACAGATAAGGCAATGGTGGTCAGACAGCTTTAAGTAACTGGACAGAGCATGATTGAATTCCATATATTGAGTTGAAACTTAGAGGGAGGAGTCAGAAAGATCTGGACTCAGATTGTGACTTTGTTAGTTTTAAATGTTAATAAACCATTAAGACCCTTACTATTTCCACCTTACTCTCTTTTATGCCAAACTATAATATACATACATATGTGTGTGATACATATATACATATATATGTGAGATATATATATATATATATATATATATATATATATATATATCAGATTGCAGAAATATATGCAAAGAAGCACTTTCAGTACAAACATTCAACCTTAAAGTGTTTCTCACCCAGTGGCCTGTTTTTCAAAGTAATGTGATTGTGTTACAGTTTACGCACTGTCAATTCCCTACAGCCCATGACTACCTGGAGAACATTTGCATTTGGCATACTGCTCAGTGCAGGAGGGAAACTGTATAACACAGATAACTAGGATATGACTCTGCAGGAGTAGGTTACAAAGGACTTATAACATTCCAGTTTGCATTAGTTAATATCTGGGAGAGTTCCAGAAAGTGGGACTCTGTTCCGTTTGGGGTATTGTCAGTGGATAATTCTAAATGTGGGTATCTTAGTAAATCTTCTATAGAAGGAAAAAGCCTATTTGAAGCTAAAGATGCAATTAATTACTCAAGAAACAGGAGTCACTCATGAGAGCCAGGATGGGGAAATACTTGGGGTTTTTTTGTGATTTAGATAAAACTCATGATTTTGTCTGTGCTCCACTATGATAACACACTAGTCTTGATTTTGTAGCAAACCATCACAGAGTGGTCTTATCCATTGTTGATGTGCTCTGAATTGTTTAGACTCAATAGGACACCAAGGCTCATCTATGAATACCAGGCCAGCTCCTGGATGTCAGAAACTAACTGCTTTGTGTCCTCAAACAATTCTGTACATGTGCAGGTACTCCTATGCACATATGTAGAAACTCAGTGTCAAATGCAGATTCTTTAAAATTAAATATATTGCATTCTTATCATATTCTTGTTTACAAATTAAATCATTACTATTCAAAATAATCATTTGTTATTATTTGTATTCTTGACGATTGCCATTGTATTTGTAAGTGCTGGCAAGGATATGGGGAAAAGGAACATTTATACACAGTTGGTGGGATTGTAAATGAGTGCAACAGTGATGGTGATTAGTATGAAGTTTCCTCAAAAGACTCAATAATACTATTTTACCACTTCTCAGAATTCATCGAAAACAATTAAAATCAGCACACGATAACAACATATGCATATCCATGTTTACAGTAGTGCAATTCACAACAGCCAAATCATGGGACCAGCCCAGGTATCTGTCAATAGATGAACAGGAAAAGGAAATGTGTATGGAGTTTTACGTAGCCACAAAGAATATCAAAATCATGTCATTTACAGGTAAATGGATGGAAATGATGAATACCATGTTAAGTCAAATAAGCCAGACTCAGAAATTTAGAGGTCATGTGTTCTTTCTCATAAATAGTAGCTAGAAATAATAAAAGGGAGGGAGGGTGGGGTGTTTTGTTTTGTTTTGTTTTTAAACAGAGAGAGACTAGTACATTACAGAATGGGGACTTATGCGGGCTGGAGGAAAAGGGGAGGTGCTAGGGAATGAAATTGATGAAAGTGCATTATGAACATAAATGAATACATCATAATGAATCCTAATATTCTGTATAATTATAATGCACCAAAAATAACCAAGCCAGATCTTTATAACTTGTACTTTATATGTTTTTCCCATTTATTTTGCTTTAATATTAAAAGTCTATAAATGTTGAGCACAAAAAAATGGCTAATTATCAGGTAACTACATATGGTATCAAAAGAATAACCAAGTATTCAAAAGATTGTGTAACAATAATTGCTTTCTTCCAAAAGGGAGAAAAAAAAATTCGAAAACTTTATTAAAGTGAGGAAATAAATAAACATGATTTATATAGATGTTTTTCTGAGTTCTGGTTTTGATTATGTCTTGAACTATCCTGCCTGCCCACTGCCAAAAAGAAGAAAAATTATACTTGTGGGGCAAAGAAGAAATAATTATTATTTCCAAAACATATTTGTTCCAATATGTAGCACTGACTGATGCTGCTTAGACGTAAAAAAAAAAAAAAAAAATCATCCTCATTCTTAGCCACGCTCACATTTGCATGGAGCTATCTATGCCAAATGGTCATTTTTCTCACATTTATTATGTTAACAGGATAAATGCCAACATTTGTCAACATCTTGTAAATGATGAGTCTTAATGAGGCAAACTACTGTTTCCCTCCTCTGAGGAATTTCATAGCAGAATAAGCAAAATATCAGGTTAAAGCTAGTGGGAGGGAATCCCAGAGAGCAAACCTTTTCTGTGAACCTATATTCCTTGAGGTTTTGCTTAGAGTGGGTTCTAGGATCCAGGCCAATTTGGCCTAAACCTTTCTACAACATTTTAATTATATTTTTAACAAATCCTGCAAAATGAGGTTCACATGTTGATTCAGCCAAAAAAAGCATTATCTACAAGCCGAACAGAATGCATGAGAGAGGGAGTGATTTAGAGGTTTGCCAAAAGGCAATGAATACAAGTGTTTCGATAATACCGGGCCATGTACCACTCACGTTGGGGTAGGTAGAAGGACTGGTGGAAGAGATAGCTGCGCTCTAGAAAACATGAACCGGTAAGTTTTTTATTTAACACATGTGCATTAGAAGTAGAAAATGTGTCATCTACAAAAACACTGCCTGCAACATGAGAATGTAAAGCAAGACAAATCTGAGGTGAAGCCTAGGATTGTCATTGTGCTCTATGACAAGTCTGGCAGTCAATATAGGACAAGGTTTAATTCCACGAATTTCAGGTTCAGAGATAGCTAGTCTCTAAGTTTAAATCCTGACTCTAATAATTGCAAACTAAATACACTTGGACATATCACTTCATTTCCCTTCCTATCAGTCTTTTTATCTATAGAATAGAATTAATAAAAACTGCTACATAAGATTGCTTTCCATACTTTAATGTACTGATGGAATGATGCTTAATAAAATGTAATTACTGCTCTTATTTTAGTTGAATATATTTTATTCACATATTATTTAATTTGCACATATTTTATTTGCATATTGAAAATTAGCAATCCCTGGTATTAAAAATCAAATAGGAAGTGACTGGCTATCAACTGTTCTATATTAAAAATATGCATTCTTTATTGAATGTAATTGTATGTGTATGTGTGTGTTAAGGTGGAGATATTTCTACGTGAAACCTGGAATCATTTAAAAAGCAATGAACAAAAATTGAACACTTTCTCCTAGAAGTATTTCCTAGGCAATATTCCTAATATCCTGAGGAAGAAAGATTTGACAGCAGAATGGTCAAAGCTGAAACAATATGTATGATCATGACAACTCTCTGAGCTTGAGGTGGTTGACTGTTGCTCCAGGCATTTTGTACATACCTAGGTTAAAAAAAAAAGCAACAAGGCCACTACATAATAAAAACACAACTTTCTCAAAAATCATAGGTATATTTCCACATATATATCACCTGGCTACCCTTATTTTTTTTTGTTAGTTATTTTTATTTATTTTAAATGGAGTAATTTGCAACCATAAATAAGGTAATGAGATCAACTCTCTGGAAGATATTTGCCAAACTGAGCTACGTGTGATGGGGAGGTGGTAGAAAGAAGGCTATCAGTAGAAGGGAAGACAGGGGCAATTCCCTGGGTATATATTCCAGGAGCAAGAGAGACAATAACAATTTTAAGTTCCATTGTGTCTGGGACTTCTAAAAGGGAGAAGAGGGTTGGAAATCAGTGGTGCTTAAATCGTTTGTGTTTTCATCTAAGAGCTACGGGGAACCAGGGGACTGACACAGAATAGGTGTATGCTTTAGAAGTAACGCTGCCAAGGAATCCTGACGAGCTGGATGGAGTAGTCTGTTCAGTAGGCAGATGGAGGAATGAGCTCAGGACAAGTATCATGGACTAGGTTGTGGCATACAGAATACGAAGGGGCTCTTAGGGACTCAAGTGATGATATCTAAAAAACTATTTGGAAAAAAAACCTAAGGGTCTTTACAAAGATTTGGACTGCGAGCCCCCAGGAGAGTCACTCGTCACCTGAGTCCTAGTACGACGAGATATCCTGTGTGCCAAACCATGCATCCCACCTTGTTCCAAGCCAGCATTCAGCAGAGCTTTCTACAAAGGTTCGGTTATCAAAACCTCGGGCTTTTTGGACAGTGCAGCCTCTCAGAATTGCTCCAACTCAGCCTGACGGTGCAAAAGCAGGCACTGACCACACATAAAGGAGTGAGCGTGAATATGCCCTGATTAAAACCATTGACACAAAAAGGTTGCTGGCCCCTGTTCTCAGTACTTTACACAAATGAACTTGGTCATCTTCAGATCAAACCTATGAGTTGATTTTATCCCCACCTTATAGATCAGTAGACTAAGGCACAGAGAGCTCAAGTCACCCTCCCCAGGTGACAGGGGCTAGCAAGTGTTGCAGGCAGATCTCCGTGGCCAGTGGCTGGCTGCACATCTTGTGCTCATGAGTTAGTAAGTCACAGAAATTTGCTTTGGCCACAGAGGTCTTAGTGTTATGGGTGAGAGCAGATCCAAGAGGGAAAGAGGTACACTGCCAAGTAAGAAAGGGTGAATCCAGGGCAGGCAGCTTTCAGGTTTGAACAAGAAAAGAGATGGGCCAAGGGGAAGAAAGTCCCCCAAATTTTATAAGACAGAAAAAATTCTTTGTACTTATCTAGATGACAATGACAGGAAGAAAAAAGAAAGGATAATTTAAAGAGGTTTTATGGACGATGTCAAGGAAGGGACTAAGAAATCAGGTACTGAGAAAGATCAGGTACACCTCTGTGGAATAACAGGAGCTACAGGAGAATGACCTATGCAGGCACAGGCAATTGTGTAAGTGATGTGGATGGAAATTTGGAAATGTGTGTGCAAAATCATCTACCATGTGACAGGAAGACCATCTACTCATAAACCAAAGTGTTTGAAAATTGTGGGGACGATTTTAATTTCATTTTAATTTGCTCTACAGGATAGTTAAAGTTGAAATAAAATTCATTTAACTATCGAGTGCTTGAAATTCCAGTTACTCATTAAAGACCTTTACAAGCATTACCTTACATAAATTTAGTCTTTCCCTGGTAGATATTCCTACATCAGAGTTGAGAAGAAGGAATCTAAAGATCAACTACAATAAGAAGTTAGTGAGAGATGGACGTAAGATCTAAAACTTGTGTTGTTTTTAAATTTCTGAGCCAACACTTCCATCCATAATTTTATAATATCTACTAGAATAGAATTCAAGGAAGAGCTGAGCAGGGGAAGATGAAAAGAGTGGAGACCAGGAGGTTAGAAGAGCAGATTCTGCCTAGCCAGAGTCTCCCTAAGTCAGCACATGCTGAATCACATAAAGAATGATGCCTTGGTTGGTTTTTCTTCACTGTGACCAAAATATCTGACATGAGCAACTTAAGAGGAGGAAAAGTTTTTAGGTTTGAGGTCATGATCCATGGTCAGCCTGCCCCATTACTGTGAGCCTGGGTGAGACAGAACATCATGGCAGAAGGGCTTGGTGGAGGAAAGTTGCTCAGCTCATGGAAGATAGTCAGGAACAAAATATAATCCCCGCGGGCACATCTCCACTGACATACTTCCTCTAGCCATGCCCTACCTGCCTACAGTGACCACCTGGTAATTCATTCAAATTGTTAATCCATCAATGGATAAATCCAGTGATAATGTTACAGCTCTCACAATCTATAATCATTTCACCTCTAAACATTCTTACATTGCTGCACTAGATTTGGGGGGCACATGTCATATCTACATCATTACAAATGGTGAAGACATCATGTGCTCTGAATGATCTGAGATTTAAGAGATTATCCCTACAGCTATCCACCTCCACGTTCTATTTGCTTTCCTTCAGAAAAGTTGCTGTGCATTTAACAGGAAAAGCATATGAAGACATTTTTTACTATGTTCTTTGGAGGATAGCCTCAAGAGCACAGAAATCCCACAGATCAGCAAAGGAAAAAAAAAAAAAAACGGGATAAGAAACATGGCAGTCAGAGCCACACTATATGTTTGTTTTTTTTTTTTTTTCTTTTAGACAGAATCACTAAGGAGCAATGGTGTACAGGACACTGGTCTGAGCCTACAAATAACAAATTGGAGAGACATTGTCTACAAATAACAAATTGGAGAGACATTGTCTCAGGGAATCTACAATATTGAAGAGGTATCATCCATGTGCCTTATCACTAAAACACGAGACGATGGAACTTGTGATGGTGTCTGTTTGGAAAACAGTGATGAGCCATAGTGAGACGTCTACATATTTCCAGACATTCACTTTACACGCACATGCACACACACACACACACACAAACACACAACCATACAACACAATCCGTGGATTTTCAAACCCTTGAAGAAGAATCTATTATCTTTATAGTTCAATGTACACTCCAAGTCTAAAAATAGCCCTGTTTCTTGGAATTAATGCCTCGGTTTTGACTCTTTACAGATTCTTTCACCTTGATCATGATGCATGACATTAATATATCTTGGCCATTTGCAAAAACCCCTTCCATCTTCAAAGGATCCTCAGTGTCCTGTGTGAGAATAATCAAAGGAATGCCCTTTAGGTTCTGACAGGGAGTATCTGGCATCCAATTTTGAAAGTATCTGTGATCTTCCAAAGTCAACTATTCTGGGAAAGATAACTCTTGTTCAGTGTCTGAGTTCTACTATTTTCCTTTGCAGACTGGCCACATGACTTGGCTATTTTCATAGCAGAGACCACAGCTCGGGTAGTAATGCTCTATTATGTTTCCTTTCTCAAGAAACTTCTGGTCTCTATGGCAGGTACAGGAGGTCACCAGTGGAACAAGAAGAAAGAAGACAAGAGAGCAGTGTGGGATGTGGAGCTGGGCTGGCAAATACCCTTGGCCACAAAACAGGAAGGGGAGCCCCCAGAAGAGCCATCCCTCTTGTGTCAGGAATTTTCGGACCCAACTTTGATTTTAGGTCCCTTGCTTTGTGGATTCTTTGGACCCACGAGGTAAAGAGGTCTTTCAAAGTCATCAGGATGTGCATCTCCTCCTGGAATCCTTCAGGTCACTCCAAGGACACACTCAGTGAACAACCAGATTGTGTTTTAATCACAACACATGTTGAGTATAGGTCTAGTTTCTGTACTAACTTTTCCATATGTTTCCTATGAAGGAGAATAATAGCAGAATTTTAAACTACAGAATTCAGCAAGAGGCCTTTCAAATCCAATTGTGGAGAAGTTGGGAAATTGAAAAACTCCCGATTCAAAATTGAAAAATCAGAATTAGATAAACACCATGTAACAAAGAGTATGGTAATTTCCCATGATGGTCTATCTGATCTCCTAGTACTTAGTTACAGTCTAGTATTAAATCCCACCTCGAATAAGAAAATCAGAAATAAAAAAAAAAGAAGTTGCTCTGATATTACCAACTCTGATTAAAAGTAAATACTTGTCCCAGAGACCCAACAAAAATGCCGAGAAAAGAGGAAAGGTAACAGGGGCGTGATTTTGTCCTTTCTTTGTGTCGCAAAGGCACAGGAGGGTTTCATTAAACATCTCTGATTCAGGGTTGAAGAATATATCACGGTTTCTCCTGAAATTATTATTTTCTGGATCTTTACATTCTAAGTTTGTAAATAAATGAGAACACATAATGCACATGAGAATCAAACTTCAATTATTCCCAGAGGAAAGAAGATGAATTTGGAGCTTAGCTTAGTTTTTCTCTTTTCAAGGTGTATCCGTCCTAGGCATGCGTGTTATTATGAGTTCTGCAGATGGGAAAGGGCAGGAGGAAACTTGAAGATGAAATCATTAATCATGTAGCAAGAGGGAAGCACAATGATTGGTTAAAAAAAGTAGAAGAGGTTTGCTGAGAAAGAGAGACTCTGAAGTACTGGGAGAAAAAGTGTAAGACTGGACAAGAACATGAAGCGTTGGTGAAGTTGTTGAGATACATGACTTAATGGTGGCCAGTGGAGCTGTGATTTAATTTAACCAACATGGAGGGCATTTGGGCAGATTCACATATACTTGAAAAGGTGCATATCCAGAAATTCCAGTTCCAAGGAGGGACACCCTGTAAAACTGGAAACAATATCCATAACCAGCAGGCTCTCAGGAATGCTGATGTTCCTATTCTGTGTTCAAGGAAAATTGTAGAAGAAAAACAGATTGTGAAAATCACAATGTCCTTTACATGACCTCATAGTTACCATCTCAGTTTTAAAGTAAGATCTACATGCTTTTCCTTTTTCTGCCTTTTTTTTTTTGTCCTTTGGTGAATTAACTGATTTTGTCTGTCTTAGGTTTCTCATTCGTACATTGTCAACAACAACTCTATCTCCCTTACAGTCTTGTGAAAAGGGTAAGTTGAGAACATTTATGGAAATGACAGAGCAAAGCACCTAACACAGAGTAATTACCCAGCAAAACAGGTAGATTGATTACCACAATTCTGACACGGGCTTCCTCAGACAAGTTACTTAAACACTTGGCCTAATCATAGTTAATAGCATAAACTAGCGTCCCCATAAGGTCAAGCTATCCCCTAGCATTGGGTTCCCCCACAGGAGTCAAGCAGCATGTCAAGGGACAGCATCCTCAGTCACAGACAGAGACCACACTCTTGGTTGAAGACCAAAAGATTCTCACCATGCTCAAGATCCAAACCATGGCTGCAACCAATGGAAAAATGAGGAATCAATAGTAATAATGAATAACAAAGAGCTTCTCTATGTGCATGGCTTTGTTTACAGTGCTTGATAATATAATCTTTCCTTTCATCCTTACAAAAATCATGTGAGATAGGTAGTATTATTTTCTCCATTTCAGGATTTAGGGGGAGAAAAACAGCTCACTCATGATGACAATGTTAGTAAATGGTTGAAGCAACTTGTACACTTAGATGGACCAGCTCCAGGATCTTGGAATTTTATTCCCCAACCTATCAACCAAAAATACAAGAACTCTGAATGTAGCCATGAACATTGTGCCAGAACTCAAAATTAACTACCTGCCAGAGGTATGTCTAAGAAGGCATGGTTATAATCCCAGTGACTTGGGACGCTGAGACACAAAGCCAGCCTCAACCATGGTGAGGTGCTTAGCAACTCAGTGAGACTCTTTCTCTAAATAAAATACAAAATAGGGTCTCTTATTTTTCCAGATGAATTTCATCACTGCTTTTCTATTTCTATGAGGAATGTCATTGGGATTTTGATTGGAATTGCATTAAATCTGTATAGTGTTTTTGGTAATATGGTCATTTTGACAATATTAATTCTGCCTATCTAGGAACAAGAGAGATCTTTCCATCTTCTAAGGTCTTCTTTAATTTCTTTCTTTAGCATTCTGTAGTTTTCATTGTAGAGTTCTGTCACCTCTTTCATTAAGTTGATTCCCAAGTATTTTATTTTATTGCTATTATAAATGGGGTAGTTTTCCTTGTTTCCCTTTCAGAGGATTTGTCACTGATATACAGAAATGCCTTTGATTTATGGGTGTTAATTTTGAATCCTGCTACTTTGCTGAATTTATTTACTAGTTCTAAAAGTTTTCTGGTGGAATTTTTTGGATCTTCTAAGTATAGAATCGTATCATCAGCAAATAGTGCTAATTTGAGTTCTTCTTTACCTATCTGTATCCTTTTAATTTCTTTTGTCTGTCTAATTGCTCTCACCAGTGTTTAAAGAACTATGTTAAACAGAAGTAGTGAAAAAGGGCATCCCTGTCTTGTTCCAGTTTTTAGAAGGAAAGTTCAAATTTAGAATGATGTTGGCCTGAGGCTTAGAATACAGAGCTTTTATGATGTTGAGATATGTTCTGCTATCCCTAATTTTTATGTTTTGAACATGAAGGGGTTCTGTATTTTGTTGAATGCTTTTTCTGCATTAATTGAGATGATCATATGGTTCTTATCTTTAAGTCTATTGATGTGATAAACCTTGCATCTCTAAACCCAGAATAGCTAAATTAATAATTAGCAAGAAGAGTGAAGCAGGTGTCATATCTTAAACTATACGTGGCAGACCTTAAACAATACTACAGAGGAATAGTAACAAAAACAGCATGGTATTGGCACCAAAACAGACTTATAGACCAATGGTACAGAATAGAGGACACAGAGACTAATCCACATAATTACAGTTATCTTATATTTGACAAAGGCACCAAAAGTGTACATTGGAGAAAAGATGACCTCTTCAACAAATGGTGCTGGAAAAATTGGAAATCTGTATGCAAGAAAATGAAATTAAACTCCTATCTCTCACCATGCACAAAACTTAAAGAGGATCAAGGACCTGGGAATTAAACCAGAGACAAGTGGATCAAGGACCTAGGACTTAAACCAGAGGCATTGCATCTATTAGAAGAAAAAGTAGGCCCCAATCTCCATCATATCAGATTAGGCCCTAATTTCCTTAATAAGACTCCTGTAGCACAAGAATTAATATAAAAAATCAATAAATGGGATGGATTCAAACTAAAAAGCTTCTTCTCAGAAAAAGAAACAATCAGTGAGGTGAATAGAGAGCCTACTAATTGGGAACAAATTCTTACCACATGCATGTCAGATAGAGCACTAATCTCTAGAATATATAAAGAACTCAAAAATCTTAACATCCAAAAAACAAATAACCCAATCAATAAATGAGCCAAGGAACTGAATAGACACTTCTCAGAAGAAGATATACAACCAGTCAATTAGAGAAATGCAAATCAAAACTGCTCTAAGATTTCATCTTACTCCAGTCAGAATAGCAGCTATTATGAATACAAACAACAATAAGTGCTGGTGAGGATGCAGGGGAAAAGGCACACTCATACATTGCTGGTGGGACTGCAAATTGGTGCAGCCAATATGGAAGAATGGAGTATGGAGAATCCTTGGAAAACTGGGATTGGAACCACCATTTGACCCAGCTATCTCATTTCTCAGCCTATACACAAAGGATTTAAAAACAGCATACTACAGGGACACAGCCACATCAATGTTTATAGCAGCACAATTCACAATTGCTAAACTGTGGAACCAACCTAGATGCCCTTCAGTAGATGAATGGGTAAAGAAAATGTGGTGTATATAAACAATGGAATGTTATTCAACAGTAAAAGAGAACAAAATCATGGCATTTGCAGGTAAATGGATGGAGCTGGAGAATATAATGCTAAGTGAAATTAGTCAATCCCAAAAAACCAAATGCTGAATGAGTTCTGATTTAAGGATGTTGACCCATAATATGCTGTGGGGATGAGAGGATGTGAGGATTAAATGAACTATAAATAGGGAAAAGGGGAAAATGGGAGGGAGGAAAAGGGAGGGGGCTTAGGAGTAGGAAAGATGGTGGAATGTGATGGTCACCATTACCCTAAGAACATGTATGAAGACACAAAGGGTGTGACTCTACTTTGTGTACAACCACAGATGTGAAAAATTGTGCTCTATATGTGAAATATGAATTGTAATACAGTCTATCATCATATGTGACAAATTTAAATTAAAAAAAAATACAAAATACAAAATAGGACTGGGGATGTGGCTCAGGGGTTGAGTGCCCCGGAGTTCAATCCTCAGTACCAAAGCGGGGGGAAAATAAAAGGCATGATTAAACCTGGGCTCCAAGTGGTAGGAACTGATCATATGGAATCTAATACGTGTGCAAGGGGGGCTTCGTTGTAAGTTGTATATATGCATTCACTTAGTACAAGCATGAAAGTAAATGTCATAGTTTAAGCTTGAAACTTAACAAGAAAACCTCATTCTAATACTGAAGTTTTCCAGAAAAGAATATTATTTCTCCATCCCTCTATTTAAAAATAAATAAATAAAAATAATAATCACTTTAGAAAGCTAAGCGTGCACAAGCTACCTCTATAGTTTATTTTCTTAAGTAATCACTTTAAGTATGTTCTTGCAAACCACTTAGCTGAAGGGAAAGAGGCGCACACTGATCTGAGAGCATGCTCCTATATTCTTGGTGGGTTTCTTGTGTGGCTCTGTATTCCCAGTTTCTGCCATGAACATGTAATTTCCTTTGACTTTACAGAGAGAATTGCAAGCAGGTCAGCTTCGTGGAAGTAGAGAGGGAAACAGATCCTTCGCTGACAAAAGAATGGAAATAATGCTAAAAAAAATGGGATATGTAATGACAGTTCTATTCAGAGGAAGCTGCCAGTAAATGAATGCAAAACCATCTTAAGATGAGTCAAGGCTACTCCTCACAGAGAAATGCCCTGTAATATTATCTGATGAGTGAAATGCTTTTGTTTCCATTCATCAGTGCCTGCTAAAGTGAGTCGGATAGAAAGGTCTAGAAGCATAGGGAAATGGAAGCTAAATGACACCAGGAAGGAGAAACGATGAGTCCAGAAGGTGGGATGTGGGTTCTTTGGCCAAAGGCAGACCATTTCTTGGGTGTGGGTGCATACAAGGGAGACAATGACATTCCATCAGTCGATACACATAACCGCAGTAACACGTTTAAATGGCCTTTTTAACAAATGACATGAGATTACTTGCAAAAATGAAACACAAAATCACTTAAAAATGTGATGTGAAACAATTGAATAAATGTGTGTGCAATTTCCTGTATCATCTTTCTGATACATTTTTTTCTTGCTTGCTTGTGTAAGGAAATCTCAACACTAGCACACTGTTACTTTGACTTTTAGGAGTAAAAAGGAATACCTGTGACCAGGGCTCAGACTGGAGAAAAAAGGAGCTATTGAAAGCAAGCAGGGTGCTGAGCAGGTATTGGACTGAAGGGTAGCACTTGAATCAGGGATGAGTGAACAGAATCAGTGGTCCATATTCTTTCCTCAGAAGCTAGTAGTGATTATTTAACTGATTGACCAGAATGTTTACCTTTCTTTATGTTTGTCATGGGTAAGACCTGATATTTAATTGGTCACCTAAATATACATATGAAAGGTTTGGAGACAAAGAAATGCTCAATTTTTAATCAAATATAGTAGTATGTCTCTATATGACTTCTGTTATCAATTCTATACTTGAAAACTCCTGACTCATTCTAAAATTACTAAAATAATCGGACATTTTTCCTTGTCAGTTTCAGGGTCATTGTTACTGGGGGTGGTGTGTTGATTTTTATGCATGATTCTTTAATTTAAGTGAAATTCTATTTTTCAATCACGCTTGCTTAAAACTAAGGCATTTAGGTCACATTTAAACATATATTCATTGAATGCAGTTTTGAAAGGTGTAGATATAGTTTTAGCCATCTTCAGTCTAGGTGGTGAGCCTTTTTTTTCAAACACAATCTGCATCTTTAAGTACTTTTCCTAAGAGAGCCTTTAACCTTTTCAGACATTCTCTAAGAAAACCAATCTACTTTAAACCCCAGAGAAATATCACAGAGCACTTAAAGATGATGCTTATTATTTTACCATCAATATTTTTCACCAGGTAGGTGTAGTTTTTTTAAAAAAGTGCTAAATGTTAGTTTTATTTGTGTTTTATGTGTATGAGAGTTGCTCTCTGCTCCCTTAATAATGTGAATTCTTTAACTCTTGTTCAGCAAACCACTTAACACATTGTTTGCATTATCACAAACCACAAAAAGAATTGCTTCTGGAATGTGACCAGTCTCATCAGATACTATACAGAAGCAAATGCAGCCTTCATCTTGGGCAAGAATTGAATGGACATGAGAAAGAAAAGATGGTAATGAATCAAGCAACTTTGGGTTTTTCCATGCTAAACAGTAAGGTTTCAGAAACCTTTCCTCCCATTTAATTACCTCTTTCTGCATAGGAAGGGAAATAAATATTTTCTTAGGAACAGAAATTTGAATCATAGAAGATCATCATCACTGTGTAAATGAACCTAAAGGAAATGTTTTTCTCATTCTGAGAGCATGGTTCATTCCACTTTCACATGAAGCCTGAATAATGCTGGAAGAAACTATTGATTTGGGGGAGGGGAACTGGGCCCATATGATCTATAATTGCCTAAGAATAGCATATTATGTTCAGAAAAAGATTTATGTCCATTTGAAGGAAAAGCAGGTAATTGTGAATGACCTGATATGGTGTTGCACAAGCCCTAGAGAGAAATCAAAAGTTTATATGTAGCATTCTCACATAGAGCTATCATGGGTTAGTGTTTTAAACTTTACCTAGTTCTCTTTCACTAGTATGGGTTTATTGATTCTCAATAAATGATTCATGATATAATCCAGGGTTGTTGTTTCAGGCAAAGAACAAAGAAAACTTTCACCATATTGCTATAAAATATGGAGTGTTTTTTATATTTCAGTCTGTGGACTAGAAGGTTCCTTCCTTACATTTTGCCATCCACGGGAGAACCAGAAGGGTGGTCCCCTTACACAAAATCTTCATTCAATGTTTCTTTCTGCTGAGTGTGGAAACAAACAGCACTTGTCTTTTCATTTTTATTTAAGACACGTTGACTGGTGCGTGGATGAGCTAACAAGTCGGAAGTAACAGTCATCTGTGTTTTAGTGATGTAAGGCTGCCGTCCTCAAATTCAGTCATTTCTAAAAGCTCTTTGAAGAGAGTCACTTTGCAAAAGAAGTTAGGTTATGTGAAAGAGGCTATGGCAGATGATGTGACAATAGCCCATAATATCAGCAGGAAGTTTCAGAATGGAATTGTTCTCATGAAATAGCCATTGAAGAGATTCATTTGTCTCCCAACTCATTGACGTTCAGAGGCACACCAGCTGAGGAAATTGCCACAAAATGTTAGAAGCAAAATAAGATTTAGTTCATCTCTTTTCAATGGACTTTTCCCCTCACTGAAGGAAGGTACTCAGTGGAGCCCAGTAGGATTTCACAGCTTTGGGCAAGTGTACAAATGGATTGGAGTATTTGGAGGAGAAGAACGTTCTCCTCATCCTGAATGGGCTGTGGTTATGATTTGGAGGACCCTGAATGGAGCTGCAGCTGTGGAATAAAGAAACACTCTGTGGATGTGTTGGCTACGATGCAGCCGTCTGGGAGAACCCCAGGCTGTTTGGCTCTGTGGTGCTCTTAGGTTAACTGTTGCTTATTTTTTTCAAGAAATCTTCTTAAAAGGGAAATATATGTGACAGATTCTTTTTCAATTACTATATCATCAGTCTCTCATGAGATAGCACACACTTAGGAAAATAAACAAGCTGATCATTTGTGAAGCTTCTGCAGCTTTAGCAGTAGTCACTTAATTGAACTCATATTCTAGACATTGGCACAATAAAAATAAGCATATATATGACACACACATACACACACACACACACACACACACACACATATATATATATATATATGCATACATATTCTAAGCCCATTAAACTTAACTCTTTCTAAAGAGACAGAACAATTTTGTCCTATTTATTTTCTTTGAAAAGTTGAGATCTGAAAGATATAAATGTCAACGTCACACCGAATCTGAGTAGTCCTTCACCCGGGATGTCATTTGAGTGCAGAGAATCAAATAATGCTCCTAACTTGCTGTGGAAATGTACCCAGATTTGGCTGCCAAGTGTCACATGAAAGCACAGGATTCTGAGAGGATGGGTTGTCACCATGTAGGGGTAATTGTCTTTCTTTATTCACTTGGAAAGTTCCAGAGAGTTTCCTGGATCGATGCAAACAAGTAAAGATTGGTTTACCCAAGTGTTCTGGAAGATCCCAAATGACTTTGAGGGCTTCAGTTGAAAACAACTCAAATTTGTTCTGTAATAAAAAGTGCATAAAACATTTGTTTCCAATCAGTTTTCCAAAGTCATTACTCATCCAAGTACAGAAAAAAATGATTATAGGGCCTTTTAGGCACAGTAGCTGTGTACATGAGAATGTGTACAAGGATGAACCTATAGAAGATCATTCATAAGAAAGAATTGTTCAAGGTCTAGGGGGAAACGTGTTCCAGATGGACACCAGCATGACAAACACAGTGGAGAAAGGAAATTGAAAGATACACCTAAGAAGCAGAAACTCTATCCTCCAGGCTGAGGCTAGAAAGAGTGTTGGGGATAAGCCAAAAGCCATGGCTGAGATAAGCTGGTGTTCAAGTCCCCAGACTACAGGTTATAAATACTGGCTCTACCACTTCTTAGAGTTCACACATGTGTAAAATAGAAATCTTCCTTCTTTCATGCAAAAGCACTAAATGCAATAACACCTGTACATTCCATTCAGCAATCCTTAGCTACAATTTCTACATGAACTTGGACTACAGACTGGAAATATTTGAAAGCATGCATTTATCCCCAGCTAGCCAGGGTGGCGACTTGAGCTGGGTTCACAAGAGCTGGCTGCACTAATAACTTAAGAAAATGGCGAAAGAAGCACATAACACACAGAAATACGTTTTGCTAGCAGGAAATCAGGGAAGGCTCTTGACCTTAAGGATCTATTGCAAAGAGAGAGCTTGCACCTGGATTCTTTATTTTTATAGGGGGGCACACAAAGGGAGGTTCGATGAAATGTTCTTCCCAAATAAGGCAAGGGGTCAAGTTTCAAGAGGTTGAGTCTAGCTTCTTGATGTCTTGTGGTCAGTAGATTGACTGACATCTTGGAAAGCCACACCCATCTCAGACACTGTATGGGAACTCCGGCAGAGCAAGAGGAAAGTGCACCTGTGTGTTGCACGGCCCAAAGAGCACACAACCCCAGGCCAGTCCTCCCATACACTCAAATGCTCACAGCTCACACACACACTCCATGGCTGGCTGGTTACATGCAATCTTTTTTTTAATGCCATGATTCCTTAAACAATACAGTATAATATTATATAGCATTTACTGTATATTCATTATGGTATTTAATCCAGAGATGATTTAAAGTATATGGGAGGATGTGCATAGGTTATATGACATTTTATATAAGGGGCTTGAACGTCCATAGGTTTTGGTATTCATGGAGAGTCCATGAGCCAATCCCTTGCAAATATAGAGGGGCAACTATGTAGTACTGGACATACTCCCTACAACATATACAGTGTCCTCAAAGGAATGCGGACCTTAAATGTTTTCTGATTAAAAGTTTAAAATTTGATATACCTCTATTATCTATGTTGATTTCCTTGATTTTTTTCTTAAGGAAGATTTCAGAGATAAAAATTTCCTCATGTTGTTTATAGTATCTTGAAAATTTAATAAGATATTATAGGTGAAGTATATAATATACCAAGTGTAAATAGTGTATCATCTGCACAGTATCTGTAACACAGGGAGGTTCAATTACCATTAAATGATATATCATTCTTTCCCATGCAGGTCAGGACCATAGATCTATTTCTCCTATTAGAGCTTGAGCAAAAAATAAAATGTTCTTTAAAAAAATTAAAATGTTCTTTTTAGCCCTTGAAGTGTTGAAAAGACAATCAAGCACCCTTAGACAGACCTTTACTGGGACCTAAAGGATCAGCAAAAATTTTCCAGAGCAAAGAATATAGGAGTCCAACACCAAGGTGTACAATCAAGGTGCACCTGATAAATTCAACAGACAACCAGACCTCAAAATATAAACGAGGCCACACAGGGACCTGATCCTGGAAACAAAACTGTAGGTGTTTATATCAAAGGAGACTAAGAACTTAAACAACCCCATGCATGCCCTCTCCTCCTTGGATTTTTTCCATTCCTTCTCCCTTGGCTTCTACTTTCCACCACTGCCCCATACAGAACACAAGAGATTGTTCTCAAAACCAGGCCAGATTATTTTGCTGCTTTCCAGAGCAGAGATTAACCAATTTCCCTTATACAAAGGATAAAAGGCAGTGCCACATTTTTTTTTTAATTAGCCTTTCATTTTGAAATAATTACAAAGGCACATGAATTATGAGAAATGCATAGCGATCATCTGTATACCTTACCCAGTTTCTCACCCTGGTAACATACGGTAAATCCACAGTGCAACACCACAGCCAGGATGCCAGCACTGGTCCACTGCATTTCTAACACCACGAGAATCCTGTGCTTCTCTTTCATTACCATACCCAGCTCCTCTCTCCCCAACCCTGGCTTCCAACCTGCCAACCCCTAATATCTTCTCCATGTTTACAATTTTCTCACTTCAACGCATGTAAATATATAAGTGGAATTCTATGCGAATGGAATCATATAGTAGGTAATCATTTTTTATTTCATTTAGTAAAATACCTGGAGTTGCATCTGAATTGTGTGTGTGTATGTATGTGTAAATATATATATTTATATATATATATATATATATATATATATATATATATATATATATC
>NW_026000022.1:2926614-2960281 GCF_001458135.2 Marmota marmota marmota
ATATATATATATATCAGTTGTTCATTCTTACGGCCATTACTGTGCCAGTTTATTTATAAGTTACCTGTTCAAGGACATCCGGGTTACTTACAATTTGTGATTGCTAGAAGTAAATCTGCTATGGATGAATATCCATATACATGTATATTTTCCTCAAATTCTGAGGATTGAATCCAGAGCTTCATGCATCTTAAGCAAGTGTTCTTCTACCAAGCTATATCCCAAGCCCCTTTTTAAATTTTATTTTGAGACAGGGTCTCACTAATTTGCCCAAAGTGACCTTGAACTTGCGATTTTCCTGCCTCAGGCTCCCACATAGCTTGACAGAGTTCCTTTCTTCCCTCGTCTGTCCTTCCTTTCTCCTTTCTTTCTTCCTCTCTTTCTCTTCCTTCCTTTCTGTGTGTGTGTGTGTGTGTGTGAGAGAGAGAGAGAGAGAGAGAGAGAGAGAGAGAGAGAGAGAGAAAACGCATAAGGTTTCCTTTCTCTGGGGTGGATACACAAAAGCGCAATTGCTGGATAATTTGGTAGTTACATGCTGAGTGCAATAATTTGGGTCTGGAATGTCCATCAAAAGCCCTCATGTTAATGGGTTGGTTCCCGGGGTAGTGCTATTGGGAAGTGGGGACCTCCAGGAGATGCCTAATGGTAGGTGTTGGGTCCTTAGTATGCCCTTGAAGGGAGTGGAGAGAACACAAACCTTCTCTTTCTTTCACACTTTGCCCATGAGGTGCATAGTTTTCTCTGCCACCATGATGTGCTGCTTCACCACGGGACCAAAAGCCACAAGACAAGTCTCTCATGGACTGAACCCTTCAAAACCGTGAGCCAAAAATAAGCCATTCCTTTTATCAGTTCATTATCTCAGGATAACTTTCCATACTGTTCCGGAGTGGACAGACAATTTTACATTGCCATCAGTAATGTTTGTGTGATCCAATTTCTCTTCATCCTCACTAGAGTTTCATGGTACATTTTTGTTTTCTTTTGCTAGCCATTCTGATGTCTATGTAGTGGTGTGTCTTAGTGGTTTTAATTTGCATTTCCCTAATGGCTAACGATATGGGGCATCTTTTCATATATTTATTTGCCAACTGTGTATCCTCTTTTGTGAGATATCTATTCATGTATTTTTCCTGTTATTTAATTCAATTGCTTATATTTGGTTTACTCTTGAATTTTGAAAATCAAAATTGAGATAATTGTGCTGGTTCTTTTGATTTCTGGTGGGGGCTCTCTTCCTGTAGAGAACGAGCTGCCTTCTCATTGTGTCCTCCTCCTCATATGACAGGGAGAGAGAGATTTCTCTCTTGCTCTTCTTACAGAGGGACTAAATGAATCCTGAGGACCCCACCCACTAACCCTAATTACCACCCAAAGGCTCCATCTCCAAGAACAGTCTTTAACATGTCAAATGCTTGTATGTTAGAGAGGGGACACATTTCAATTTACAGTACTATAATAAACCTATGGAATTATTTTTGTGACTTTGTCAAAAATCAGTTGACCATATTTTTGTGTGACTGTTTCTAAGCTATCTGCTTCATTAGTCTATGTACCTATCATTCTGATAATACCAGACCAACTTGAGTCTTGTAAATATATACTACCCATTAATATCTGTAGCATGATTCTTTGTTCTTTTGCCAGAACACTTTTTTGCAATTAGGGTCTTTGCCATTTTATATATAGTCTAGAATTAGTTTGTCTATTTGTATCAAACCTTGCTGGGATTTTTATGAGAACCACATTAAATTGTCTTTGTATATAGAAATTATACTTAGATAAGAACCACATTAAATCAGATACATCAATCTGGGAAGACCTGACATCGTTACTACTTGACTCTTTCAACTTAAGAACACCACCTATGTGTTCATTTATTACCAGTGTTTCTCAATATTTTTAAATTTTCAGCAATGTAAAATCTATGCGTGTTTCATTAAGTTTATACCTAAGTATTTTATTTTCTTTGTAGTGTTTATAAATGGTATTGTAGTTTTTTAACTTTGCTTCCCACACATTTATTTTTAACTTGTGAAAATGTGTTAATTTTATATGTGGATCTCATATTCTGCAACCTTGTTGAACTTAAGGATACACTCTAGATGGAATTTTCTTTATTCATTTTTATTAGCTTGATTGTTTTTTAAATTGCCTAAAGGTTTTTATGGGAACCTTTTTTGTCACCTTCAAATAATGATAGGTTAATATTTTTCTTTCTAATCTGAATAACCTCTGTTTCTTTTTCTTGCCTTATTGTAGTTTCAAGTATTATGTTGAATAAAAGTGGTAAGACTACATATTCTGCAGTGGTTTCCAATTTTAGAGAAAATTTCTTCCACTGTTAAGTATGATATTAGTGCTGTTTATAATGTTTAGGAAGTTCCTTTAAATCCTAGTTTACTGACAGTTTTGTTTTGCTTTTTTCTTTTCTGTGTTTTTGGAATTTTGTCTTTTTTTTCTGCATTAAGTAATATAACCAAAAGATTTTTCTTCTTTTATTTGTTCATATATGGATTATGTTGGTTGATTTTTCAAAGGTTTAACCAGTCTTACATACCTGGAATCAATCACACTTGTTCATATTTTATAGTTCTTATTATACCTTGGTAGATTCAGTTTGCTAGCAATTTGTTGAAGATGTTTACAGACGAGTTTATGAAAGATATTGGTATATATATTTTTTTATTTTTTCCTTTCTTTTTAATAGATTTTTCTTTTGTACTTCCTATTTTTGATATCAGGATAATAATAGCCTAAGAATATGTTGTAATATTTTTCCCTTCTCTTCTATATTCTAGAAGAAATTATTGGTGTTAATTCCATTAAAGTTTGGTGAAATTCCGTATGAAGGTTTTTTGTTTTCAAATTTGGTTATATTGCTTTTCAATTTATTTCTTCCTTTATAACTTTTATGTTTTGCTAAAGTTTTCTGATTTGCAATTTGTTTCTAGAGGATATATAATTGCTTATTCAAGCACTTTTGTGAAGGTTTCGCTAAAGTGGTTGTCATTCAGTCTCAATATTTAATTCATCTTGGCATTGATTATGATCTCCCTGTTTTTGGTATGATGAGTGGCTTTTGACCATAAGCTGGACATTTTGGATATTCCATTTAGAGACTCTAGATTCTATCTAATTTTATTGTTTTAACCGTAATTCCCACTCCCTCTTTAAGAGCAGCCAGGTGTACATGGATGTGCGTGACCAACTTTCTTCTGGGTTCTGTAATACCATGGAGGCACATCTAAAGCACTGACTCCCAACTGCCTCACAGCAGAGCAGGAGGATGAGGGTGGAGGTTTACTCCCACATGGCCTGACCAACACCTTTCCTGTAAATTTGGGACACCAAGTCACACTATTTCTTTGCCTCTATTATGAGATCAGCCCTCTTCTGAATCTCAACACTGCCAGAAAAAGAGAAGCCAAAGGTTTAATCACATGGCTCTGTTGTTGCAAGCTGAGGGCAGAAGTCAGCCCTTCCCTGGATCCCATAGACACCAGGGATATGGAGAGGGTCACCTGGAGGGAAACTGGCTCAATTGCTCACTACCACATTCTGCCTTATGAATGATAGTTGGGGTTAAGGCTCATTTCCCCATGGGGTTCCACTGATATTGACATGGGGCTCCACATGGGGCTGCGCACATATTCTGGTGAGGCTTCTCATGCCTTTGTTAACTATTCCTGGTGCAACTCAGGACAATGCTAGACCTCACTAGCACTAGAGAATCTGAGCATACTTGGATTTGCAGAGTCAGGGATAGAAGATCAGTTCTCAGCTTGGTCACACCAACACTATCAGGGGAGCGGTTAGGAGCTCACTGCTCACTCCTAGCATGAACGTGGAGGAGTACAGTGTACATCAACATCTGAGTGTGTGTGTGTGTGTGTGTGTGTGTGCAGGGGTTGGGTATTGCACACACATTTTCTGTGGATAGGTCTCCCTTTCTCAATCCTGTACCTGGGAGCAGTAGTCTTTTCTTGGAGATTTATTTTATTGATTGATTTTTGACAGTGTCCTACTGGTAGTTCTGGATGAGACTTCTGAAGCATCCTATCTAGGATAACCAAAAGGAAACCATAGAATTCACAACTCCCCATCCTTCGATTTATGAAATCCTTAGATAGTCCACTTTCTTCTTTGCATCCTTCAGTCTTCCTATACCTTTGCTGTGTTGTATTAAATATTTTCCACTGTAAGAGGATGTTTCAAATGCTGGTTTGGTAGTTATGACACGTTGCAGGTGTGGGGCACTGGGTATGAGCTGGCTGTACCCCTGGCAAAATCCCATCTAGACTTCTACCTATGGCTGCTTTCCTGGAAAATCATGAGAAAACATTTCTCTTGTGAAAATTCACACCATTTCTTATGTGTTTGATTGTTCAGTGTCAATACTCAAGGACCTAAGAGCTACATAATCTTCATTACTTTATAATTCTATTTCAGTTTCAAAAGTGCTTCTCCTATTTGTTTTCTGGAAATCTCTTTTGAAACTTACCAAGTAATTAGTTGATCAGCTTACCTTTCAGCATCAAGTGGTATTTTATCTTAATCTAAGATGTCTTTAACAACAAGGTATCAGTGATGTGATAATTCAATTCAGAAGTCTCCAGAGACTTCCTTACATTATATTTGTCATACAAAAGTGGAGACCTACTCAAGTGGAATGTGAATATCTGTGTTTGGTTATTTTTAGCTCTTCTACTAAAGTATGAATTGAAGACACAACTATGCTAAACATAGCATGTATGGTGTATAAAAATGAAGTAGGTAATATTTACTATACTAATAATTATTTCATGACATCTGTTTCATGATACATTTAACTTAAAGGTGCAGCTATCAATTCATTTTGAGTGTCAGGTAATAACCACATGTCTGTATCTTTTTAAGTGAACTTTACACTTCTGCTTTCTGTCTCTGTCTCTATCACTTTGTCTTCTTGCTTCTCTTTCTATCTCTTCCTGTTCTTTTTCTTCTTTCTCTTTCTCTGTCTCTTTCTTTACTTCTGTTTTTCTTTCCATTTTTTTGAATACCATGAACCATCCAAGATACAATTTTAGAATATAATAAATTACATCATTTTAATATATAATTTTCTGTCAATATTTTGTAGTGAATGAGATAAAAATAATTAAAAGTGGCTGAACTACACAATCTGATGTCTTTATAAAAATCCTAGTGGGACTTTGTAGGTATAAGAATTGAATGAACTTTATTAGTCATTCCTTGCATTGGTGTGAGCAGTACCAAGAGCTAAATCTCCTGATAAACCTATCTCATTTAGGGCTGGGGATGTGGCTCAAGCAGTAGCGCGCTTGCCTGGCATGCGTGCGGCCCGGCTTCGATCCTCAGCACCACATACAAACAAAGATGTTGTGTCCGCCAAGAACTAAAAAATAAATATTAAAAAAATTCTCTCTCTCTCTCTCTCTAAAAAAAAAAAAAAAAAAAAAAAACCTATCTCATTTAGAAGGCCTGTTCAGATTGCAATATATCCTAAAATGTAGTAATTCCTTAGTTTGTTGGCAACAAGAATGTTCTGGATATTCTCTTTGTTGTCTGCATCTTTCCATTAAAGGAGGATAGGACACCTATTGGGGCAGGTATCAGGTATTTGAATGTGATATCCGCCATTAATGAATTGTAGAATTTGAAAATCACTAAGAATTAGGTCTACTTCTTAACATAGCAAAACAACAGACTTCTAATAAATTGTCTGAAATACAAAGAAAAGAGATACGCTTAGAGAAAGAAAAGCCTTAACATACAGACTACAAAGCCAAGGTGTCTGCTTTCAACTCTTGGCACTTTCTTCCTATATCTGGGACTTTAGACAGTGCTATGATAGAATTTCCTCCAAATTCAAAGGTTGAGAACCTAATCTCATATATCCTTGATTAGAACTGGGGAGGGGATCTTTGAGTGCTATTAGATCATGAGGACACAGCTTTTGTGATGGGATTAGTTAAAACCAGTCTGAGCGCTCCCTCCTTCCTTCCACCATAGGAGGACACAACAAGAAGGCACTACTATGAATGGGGAAGATGGCCCTCACCAGACACCAATGCTGTCAGCAACTCCAGTCTTCCTGAATGGTAGGAAATAAGTTTCTGCTGCCTTTAACTACCCAGCCTTGAGGATTTTGTTATAGCAGCATGTACTGATCATGACGGACAAGTTTTTTTGTTTGTTTTTTATCTATATAAGGTTTTCATATGTACAAAATGATAAACCCTAACAGCACCCACTTCATATGGTTGGTATGAGATTTAAATGTGTTCATCTCCATAAGGTACTTGAACACTGCCTGGCATATAAATATTGGCTATTAATATTTCTGAGGAGAGGTCAACACTAGCATGGGTCTCTGATCCATGTTAAAGTCCATGGGCCAGAGATGTTATAGTCATGGCTGCTAGTGTCAAAACCAAACAAGAAATAATAGCTATGGAAACTGTGACGGAAGAGAGAGACCACTATTCTATCCTATCAAAGTAACTGTGCCAGTCCTGTGTCTGTAACTTTTCATCTCATATCTGTAGGGAATCTTATCAAGGACGTTTTTACTTACGTATTCATTCAACACATACTTATCCCATTGTGCACATGTAGATTCTGTAGGAAGATTCCAAATGCTCCAGACCAAAACTGTACCTTTAAAGACTTATAGCTAGTATTATAATAAAAAATGGATAGAGTGAGGAGAGGGAGGGAGGGAAGGGGAGGGGGGAGAGAGAGAGAGAGAGAGAGAGAGAGAGAGAGAGAGAGAGAGAGATCGATCCAACCTAAGACTCCACTGAGTCTTTACTACTATCTATCCTACTCAGGAATAACTACATGTATTGTTTAAATGAGCCATGCT
This sequence comes from Marmota marmota marmota, assembly GCF_001458135.2. Taxonomy (NCBI): domain Eukaryota; kingdom Metazoa; phylum Chordata; class Mammalia; order Rodentia; family Sciuridae; genus Marmota; species Marmota marmota. The sequence continues at coordinate 2,933,486 of NW_026000022.1, forward strand.
ATAGTTAGCTTTTTCACCTCTGTAAAGGACCCAACCAGAACAATTATAGAGGAAGAAAAGTTTCTTTGAGGGCTCACAGTTTCAGAGGAATTAGAAGGCTGGCGCCATTCCTCGGGGTTCAAGGTAAAGCAGGACATCATGGCAGAAGAGTGTGGCAGAGGAAACAGCTCACATGGTGATCAGGAAGTAGAGAGAGAGAGAGACTGCGCTCTGCAGATACAAAATACATACCCCATAGCCATGCCCCCAATGAACCACTTCCTCCAGCCACCCCCCACCTGCCTCCAGTTACCACTCAATGAGTCCCATCAGGGATTAATTCACTGATTAGGTTAAGGACATGACCCAGTCATTTCTCTTCCAAACCTTGCATTGTCTCACATGTGAGCTTTTGGGGGACAACCCATCTAAGCCATAACATCCATCAATTTTAATCTTCAATATTTCTGTCTTTTTACATTTAGCTAAAACCAGCAAGCCCTTTGCTTCTCGGTGGAAATCTTTCGCTGACCCACTCCTGTGTTTCTGACCAGCAGTGTGAGCAGGCATGCTTTAGCCTCGGCAAGCTCTCTCCTCGCATGTAGGCCCTCACTGTGGGCTTGTTTCTGGGGTGCATGGTCAAGGGCCCGCCATGCCCACCCCCGTGGCCCTCCTCCTTCACCTCTGTTCAGTCTTGTGTGCAGGAGGGCTCCACTGGGTTGCCAGCCTGCACCTCACCAGGGGCATTCACTACCCGTCTGCAGATATTTTGAGATCCCAGCTGCCCAAGGACACTTTATTAGAAAGATGGGGGAGTCTCTCCAGCAGCCACCTTTGCTGATTTGGCCTAATATTTAAGTGGAAGAGAACTCCCTCCCAGCCCTCTCTCAACACTTTTCTTCGCCTTTGTGTCCCTTTCATTTCCTTTCCCTGACATCTGTCATCCGAGGCTGGCTGCTGGGCTTGGCTGCCGTGACGTTCTCATTGGCCAGACGCTGCCCAAGCTCAAGGGGAGCAGGCCTCCCAGGGCTTGGCATGTAGCACAAGAAGGCGAGAATTTTCTTTTTTTTTTCTCTCTCTCAATCTTTCATTCCTTTTTACTTTCTTTGTAACTCTTAATGATCCTTTCTTTGTCATAATTCCCATCCCCAATTATGTTCTCAAAAGGCAAGTCTACGCATATGTACACAACCCAGAGACTGTCTTCTCCTTGTTTTTTCTCATGATTGTGCCTGTGAATAACACCCTGAAATTATCAATTGGATAATAGAGCCATGTAGGCCTTCCAAATGGTTGGGTTAAATTGGCTGTGGTTTCGAGGAGTATTATCATTAATAATAATAGTAATAATCCTTCCACCAGTCGAACACTCAATCACAGCACACGAGTGCCCTGCTGGGGAAGTATCCAGGGAGTTGCTGTCTGAACAGAATCCTCGAGTATGGGAGAAAGAAAACACCCAGGGGACCCCATGAAAGGATCCTGTGAACTTTCTTCACCCCTCTGGTGTGTCTTGGAGCCCCAGTTCTTACACCACATCTCCCTGGCAGTCCTGGCCGGAATGATCCCTCCCCTTCCTGACAGTATTTATTATCTCTAATGCTCATTTATCACTCTGCAATGCTGCCTAAGATGGTTATTGATCTTTTATTGTGTGTCCTCTCCCTTATACCTTTATCTTTCTGCTTCACCCCAGTTGTAGTCTTCTCCTATAAGAGTTGGGTTTATCAGAAGAAGCTACTGTCTCTCAAGCTTCTTATAAGTGTCTTCATTAACCCAACCACTCTCCTCCTCACACACCCATCCACGGAGGGTCTGCACTTCAGAAAACACATGATACACTTCGTCCACCTTGATGGCACTACTAATAATCTGAGCGACACTTACTGTGGCCTAGTTCTGTGCTGAGTGCAGTGTTGAGTCTGAACATTGGCCAACATTCCTTAGGTTATAAAATTTGTCCATTCTATGGAAGAGACGCTAGTTCCCCTAGACTTCAGACAATGTAACTCAAATTTAAACAGGTCAATTAAATGTCTCAAGATCATGTGCAGGTTGAGCATCCTTCATCAGAAGATCTAAAATCCAAAATTTTCCAAAATTGGAACTACTTTTGAGTGCTACCATTTTACCAGGACTGGAAAATTTCACACCTGGCCTCATGGGATGGATGCAGTCAAAACAGAAGGACTCTGAAAATACTATATACAATCACCTTTAGATACTGCATGTTTAGATTTGGGTCTTGTCAAGATATCTCATTATATAAATGAAAACAGTCCAAAATTTAGAAAATCTGAAATTCTTCGGGCCCCGAACATTTCAGACAAGAAATAGTCGTACCCTTTTCACGAGTAATTTTTAGCACTGATCCAAAGTGAAATAAATAGTTCCTACCCACCATCTTAAAAAAAAAAAAAACATAAAAGGAGTGTGTCAGATACATTCTCTCTCAAAAGGTGCTGGTATATGCATCATGTCCCTCTGCCCTCGACACCGAAAAGCAGAGGACAGGGCAAAATGTGAAGGGGCAAATGACCTTGTGTATCCAGGAGTGGGAAGTCATTCTCAGACTCCTCAGGTATCAAGGCAGTCATTGCGTGGTAGCCACTGTTCCTCTGGCGCTGTTTGAGGGATAGTGGAAGAAAAACAAGTAAATTCTCTTTCTTTATGATGTTTAATTCAGTAGGTGAAATGACCTCAGTTCAAAATGCATCCTGGCTCTGTGCTGTGCAGAGCTGGCTGTGGAGGGAACAGAAATATCTTTCCCTTCCCTTGACACCGTTTCTTTGATTCATCTGCTGGGGTTGGCACTGCCCTGCTTCTGAACCTGTCTCTGCACTGACTCAGAGACTTTCTCAAGTTCCTGCAAAGCAACTCCCAAGCAAAAGTACTTCCTTAAACAGTATTTGCATCAGTGTGATTGTTTCCAATACATTCTTCTGATATGCAATGCCTCATAGGTGTGCCAAATGTTCTAGAAATTCATTAAACTACATCTTTTTCCTGCACATTACTATGGGTCCTTGATTATAAGTTGTTTCCTTTTGTTGTTGTTTAACTCGGCACAGTGGTGGATATCATTCTTAAGCTCCTCTTGTCTTCTGTTATCTTCAGCTGGGCTTTGCTGTCACTTAATTGCACATATTATGTTGTTTGGGATCTATTGTTTAACGAGAAAGGAATTGACCCTTTAGCCATTACCTAGTTATTGGGGCCAACCGAGGTACTCCCAGAATTTTTCTTTTTTTTTTTTTGAAATATTTTATTTATTTATTTATTTATTTATTTATTTATTTATTTATTTTGCAGTTGTAGATGGACAGAATGCCTTTATTTTATTTGTTTATATTTCTGTGGTGCTGAGAATTGAATCCAGTGCCTCACGCATGCTACGCAAGCGCTCTGCCACTAAGCTACAGCCCCAGCCCCCATAAAATTTTTAATGCTGGTAACATTGAACTAATAAGGGCTCCTTGTCTGTCATTTTCTCTTAGAAGTTAAATGATTGAAATTAAATAGAATATGATTGTGTCATTTAGGGTGGTTGACAATATCTGCCACGAATTCCTCATGACTTCCCTATTGTTGGTGGGGTTTTTCTTTGTTTTGTTGGCATTGCTGGTTTTCACTGTCTGCTGGAAGTTTCTGGTTTGCTGGATTTTTTTTTTCCTTCCTTTTCTGCACCTACAGACTCACTCCATCATGTCTTCAGGGGAGCCTGACATGACTGACCAATCACAGTTCCTTCCTCCTCTGGCAAGGGGGGATTTGTTGACATTTTTCTACCATCCCCATTGCTATTAGGAATCAGGAACTAGATTTCAAGCTCTGGCATTCTCAGAGTTAAGCTGCATTGAAAAGGTGATAAAAAAATAAATAGGAAAAATTTAGAGATTTAAAATAAGAGACAATTTGTGACAATAAAGCAATCCTAGTTGCCATCAATCATTTCAAACATGTTGTCCATCAGAGTTACACCAGGAGGTGCTTCTCCTTTCAGAAATTGCTGAATGGGTGCTCCTTTCAGCTTCCTAACCTACTCATGATAATGCCAGCCAATAAATATATTGTTATCCTTATTGTGTTCCTGATGATCATTATCCTAAAGTTAGTTACACAGGAAAGAAAACTCTTGCACATAAGGAAACTTTAAAACTCCTGCGCTGTTTCCATGGTTTTAAAACAGAAGTCAAACCAGTTATTTGGAATTTCTTTGTTTTTGTCAACAGTGGACTCAAATTTCACGGCTTTGGAGAAGTAGATGCCTTTTAAAGAGTTACCTTAATTGATCATCTTTTATACTCTAAATTGACAATTCTCCAGCCTCTGATAAGAAGAGATCTATCTATATGTGACTTGTGCAAACACATCTTATAGAGACACCAACGCAGACCCTAAACAAGGACCTTGATCTTCATACATGGGTGTGAATGTAGATAAACTGCAGGACTCTACATTCATGTGTGTACACACACACACACACACACACACACATACACACACACAAAACACAGCTCATGGACACCCATCCTGATTGGGTTTAGCCTGTTTTCTGCCACTGAGTTTATAAGGATATTTTCAGACTTGTCCAAACGTTTGATTTTTGTAATTATGGTTGGGTTTTTCTTTTATCTTGCTCAACATGGAAAATAAAATTGTGATTTAGATAGTTTGGTCCCAGCGGTCCTGTCTGCGCTCAGCAAATGGTTCCATGTCGCTCCCTGCATCACAATATGGGAGCCACTGAGCCAGGCGGCAGCTAATCCTCTGAGCCCGTTAATAAGCTTAGGAGCACGTTCATTGAAGGCTGACGCGTTAGGCACAAACAGGGAGAAAATATCTACTGGGGGAAGCTGAATTGGTTTTAATCATCTGCTAATCACCAGTAATGAGACCTACTCTGGGGAAGAAAAGAAAAACAGATAGTCAGAGGGAGGTTTTGTTCTTCACAGCAGAGTAACACGGAATGAGAGGGCAGCTGTTATTAGGAAAGAAAGGATGGAAAGAAAGAAGGGATTTGGCCAGAGCACATGAAGCGTCCTCTGCGGCACTCTGTTTTGTTAGCTGAGTGTTTCTTTCATTCAGCCCCTGAAACTTCAGATCTTGCAGGCTCCCTGACAGCCCACCTCCACGATATTGCTTCTTGAAGAAAGGACTAACTTCCTCCCCATCATCTGGCCCTTCCCTTTGGCTCCCCAGCATTCGACCAAAGCATTTTGCATGGTATCTTCACTTGGGGAGAAAGGGAAAGGAAATGGCCAGAGGAGCTACTGATGGCTGTAAAAATTTAAAAAAAAAAAAAGTGTGTGTGGGGGGGTATGTGGATAGGAGAGGAGGTGTCAGAAAGCTAGGCAGAGAGTGTTGTGATTCCCTTTCATAAGAGGTGAGGCCTCACAAGGAATCCATCCCCAAATGGTCAGTCTTGACCAAAAAAAAAAAAAAATGGCAGGTGGTGGTCTTTTTAAGTCCTGGAATTGTGTTTCCGGAATCCCACATGTGATGATGACGTGGCTGCCATTTTGGATGCTGTCATTTTACAGACCTTTCCTTCCAAAGCTCAGAGTCTTGCAACGGCTAATGATATAACCGTTGAAAAGTTAGGAGCACTGTTCTTCATGCGGAGAAGTGGATAACAAGCTTGCTTCTATGATGTCTCCAGAATAATCCATCTATACACAAATGACTGAACGAGTACAGTAGGTTTGCTATCCACCCTCGAGTTTGCTTTCTCCAAACCCTCTCGTGTGCTGGGCCAACAGAAGACCCCTAAAGTACAGCACATGTGACTTGCTCCCACCAATACCTCCATTCCCACCTCAAGATTCCTCAGCAGCTCTCTGTTACCTTCATATTGAAATCTAAACTCCTTGTCCTTGGCTTCCAGTTCCTTATCCTCTGGTCCAGTCCCTCCTTCTCGTCTCATAGCCTGTATTTCTGCCTTGGTGCCTTCTACTTCTGCCAACAAGGGGACTTAATGTTCCCTGTGTGGTCTGGCCTTCCCCCAAGACAGTTGTGAGTGCTGAGCTCTCTCGTGCATCCTTAGCCAAATGCTGTTTCTTTTAATTGCACCAATGTTTAATAATGAGGAAGAGTGATCCTCTAGCCTAAAATCCTCCCCCTTCTCTCTGGCACCCATCATGTTCTCTAGGGTCATGGTAATCCCTATAAACTCTCCAACTCCAGGGTAGTGATGTTCTTCCCTGCATCCCCACTTCCACAATCTGCAAAGCACAGCCTTGCACATAATCAAATTCTCCATAGGCTGAGATAAAGTGGATTTTAAGACTATTAGTGCAAGAAATCAAGTTCAGACATTAGCGTTGCTATGGTTTGGATAGGAGTTGTCTCCCCCAAAGCTTTTGTGTCAATGCAGGTCTGTTCAGAGGTGAAATGATAGTGTTATGAGAGCTGCAACTTCATCCATCTATCCTAGTTTGAAAGGACTACTGTGCTAGGTGGTAACTCTGGGTCACTCGGGCGTGGCTGGAGACGTGGATCGCTGGGGGACATGAGCTGGAGGAGTTCTTCTTCCCTGCATCCCTTCCCCCTCTCTCTGCACTTCCTGGCCACCATGGCTTTCAGCTGCCATTCCCCTCTGCCATGATGTTCTGACTCAGCTCAAGCCCAGAGTTATGGAGCTGGCCAACCACGAACAGAACCTCTGAAACCGCGAGCTGAACATAAACTTTCCCTCCCCTGAATTGTCATTGTCCGGTCTTGTTAGCCGCCTATGTATCATTTCAACTCTAGGCAAAATGCTAGGATAGGAAACATGAGCGTTAAACTAAAATGGAAAACACAAAGCTGATGGTCAGCATTCCCTGAGCATCTGCATCACCATTTCATAAACCTTTCATGTGGCCCACCAAGGGCTGAGGGCTCCCTGGCTAGGGGACTGTCCAGATGCAGTACTCACTGCTCTACCTAGGGAAGTTTATGGTCTTGGAAGGGAAGAAAACTTGCAAAAACAACAACAACATCATCATCATCAACAACAACAACAACAACAAAAAACGATAGCAAGCCATTAGCCCTGCACTAACTGCAAATGCCCTGGAAGGACTGAGGTGAGATCCACTCTAGTTAAAGTTTGTAAGGAACTGTTCAGGACAGAAGGTGATCTATAAGTCCTAGTCATGGGGAAAGCAAGAGATTTCCATGAAAAGACAGTGAGGAAGGAATTCCAAATAGAGGAGAAGGAAACGTGACAGCGTTTGGAGAGATGCCAGGCAATGAGCTTATTGGGGACACGATGAAAAGTCTGGTGTGGGTAGACAGGGTGTCTGAGGCCAGAATCATGAATTCAAAGAAGTAGACCATGGATATGGTCCTAAGCCTGTGATGAGCAAATTGAGTGAGGGGAAAGATGTAAAAGCAAGTGTGCCTACTGTTTGGATCATTGCCTACTTTAACTCTGCTGAATTCTGTGTTCTAGGAACTGAGAAATCCATCTGGGTATCATCCCATCAAGGGGCCAGCCCATTGTCCCAAGCCTGGAGGGTGTGAAGTGTGGAACCCTGCATCGGTGCATTGTGAGCCCTCAATATTTGTGAGATCATCATCATTATTGCTATTATTTATTTCCAATACTAAGACAAGTTGTTAAGGAAATTACCTAAATTGATTCATTTAAAAGGAGGAAGTTCTGGTCCAGAGAGAAGAGGTGACTTCCCAAAGGTGCACAGATAGTTGGTGTGATGCCTCTGATTAACTTAGAATTTTTCAGAGGGTTTTTGCATCCGTGATCTCAGATGCAAAGAGAGTGGGGCGGCTATGGTCTTTGACATGCAGATAATATGCTCAATACTGAGTGCTAATCAGAGACAGAGAATTTGAACTCAATTCTTAGGCCAGTAACATATCCCTTTGGTCCTAGTCAATGTATAGGCATCCATTCAGCAACTAAAGGGTAAGTCCTATTGAAACCAAATATTGATGTTATGGCTATTTCCGTTACCAAAGATTTTTGAGTGACTTATAAAGCTGAACATTTAAAATGATTTTGAGAGAAGCAACCTTCGAATGCTGTGATAAAACCAAGTTGGCTAGACTGAGTGTTCTAGGACTAAGTTTATTGTTATTGCCAATACGGATGGCTAGGGCAAGGCAGATGTCTGTGCTCATATGGCCTCTGCACAATCACATGGCAAATTTGGAAACAATTCAGAGACATGGAGGTGACTTTCCCAGAGTCACACATCAAGTGTTTGCAAGCTTGGGGCCAAGATTTTCTCCTTGACACTGCAGCTCATGCCTGCCTAGAAAGAGATAAAGGTGAATGAGGGTACCACCGAGCACAGAAAGAACTGCACACTCAGTAGTCAGAGAGATGCAGGTGAGAAGCACCTCCTCTGCAGGAAGGACCCTGTGAAGTAGAGAACAGGAGGACTGTCCAGAGCACATTTACATTCTGCACTGAAAGAAGCTGTCTAGAAAAATACAGATCGGAGGATCCAAGGGCATTGGTTTTGCTCTGATATCAACCAGTTAGTTTTTGCATGTGTCCCTTAAATACCCCGCCTCAGCTTCCTATTCTGCAAGATGGTGATAAACAACAAGGGTTCTGCCCATTTGTGCTGGGCATTGTTGTTGTGAAGCTGTGATGTAATCCTGTATAGAAATAGTAAAGGTCAGCCTGAGGCAAGGGCAGGTGGTGGAAAGTCTGATAAGAATCCTCACCTGTGAGGCAAAATGAGCCAAAGGAAAGCAGAAAGGTCATGTTCAACAGCCCTTGAGTGAGACAGAAGAGGTGGGGTCCGGAAGGAGCTTCCATCAGACCCTTGGCCATAGGGCGAGAACCAGGCACAAGGACAATCTCTGCCAGGGTCCAGTCAGGTCCTTACCTTGCAAGCTGGAGGTGTCTCTGGAGGGTTGAAACTGGAGACAGAAACATTAATTTCAAGTCTTGCTTTAGAAATATTTCTTAGGCAATAATATCTACCATGAACTTGAAAGAAGCAACACAGAAGGCAATGGTGAGGAGCCTTGGTGAAGACTCCTCCTAAGGCACCAGGGAAATAGAGGGAATTGGCAAAACTGAGAGCAAATAAGGAGTCTCAGTCTGCAGGCGCTGCTGAGTGAAGGATATGACTAACTCCCAGATTTCTGGTTAAAACAATAGGCTGGATAATGGTGCCTCTGTTGGAAGCCTGGGTTGGTGCTAGACGAGTCTATTTTCCATTGCTGTGACAAAATATCTGAGGCTGGATATCTTATAAAGAAAAGGATTTATTTAGTTCACTGTTCGAGAAGCTGAATGTCAGTGATCAAGTGGCCCCATCGATTCAGCCTGCAATGAGGGCTTTCTTGGCTACATCACATCCTGGAGGATGGCCTCATGATGGGAGAACATGCAACAGAAACAGAGAACACCTGTTAAGACAGGAAGCCAGAGAGTAGGCAGGTTCTGCCTTGTTCATATATGTGTGTGTGTGTGTGTGTGTGTGTGTATTGCAGATGGATGCAATAGCTTTATTTATTTTTATGTGGTATTAAGGATCAAACCAGTGCCTCACCTGTGTGAGGTAGGCCCTCTACCATAATGCACCCAGTACCTTGACAATGATGCGAACAGGGAAGAGAATTAGATTGCAGTTGGATCCTGTGCGTAGTAAGGAAAGAGATTTGGGAAACATACAGTCCAGCAGGACAGCTGTATTAAAAATATGGACATGGAGGAGAGGTTGACCTTGAGGAAGAATGGCAGAGAGGTAAGAGGAGGAATCCCTTTTGGTGAAAGTGTGTGCACAGCAGCTGTCCACCTCAAGTGTGTCTTCAGTGACGCCAAAGACTTCATTTTACCCCAGTAAAATGCCTGGATCCATTTAGGTGCTTGATAAACTTTGAGAAAAAAGAGCTTGAACACTACATCATGTTTACTTGGGGGGGCCACCTTAATGGCCTTCACACATTCCCTACCTTCTGTTCCCAATACATCTATATCCAGAAAAGAGAGTCCTTGAACCAGCAATTCAGTGATTCCAGAACCCTTTAATTATATTTTGCATCCTGCGACCCAGGAGACTTTTCATAGTAGTGTTCATGGTGGGGTGGGTTACGGTTGTGTCAGTATGGGTGTCATGGTTTGGATATGTTGTGTCTTCCTAAAACGTTGTGTCTGAGACAAGGCAAAGATGGTCAAACGTGACGACTGGGCTATGAGAGTGGTAACCTGTCCAGTGGATTAATCCACTGACAAGGATTAACTGTGTGGTACCTGCAACTGGAGGAGGTGGGTCACAGGTGGCATGTCTTAGGGATTCATATTTTTTCCTTTCCTTGTGTTTCCACGTCCCTCGCTGGTTTTCTCCACCGCACACTTCCACCATGATATTCTGCCTCACCTGTCCCCAGAGCAAAGGACTCAGCCATCTGTGGACTGAGACCTCCAAAATTATGAGCCCCAAATAAGCTTTTCCTCCTTTAATATTGTCCTTGTCAGTTCTTTGGTCACAGCAGTTTAAAAAAAATGATTAAAACAATGGGTATACATGTGCTTAGTGGGTTGAAGTGACACATACAGAAATGGGAATTATTTGCATATTTTTGAAAGATGGAGAAATAAAATACACACTGAAGTTCCATTTAATTAATGACCACTTAGCTTTACATATTAAATGTAGTTCAACACACAGAAAAAAAAAATATTTCTCTGGCTTTTTCTTCCTAAATGGTCTCCAAGCAAAACTAGGTAATATAAAGTAGAAACCATACATTTTAGAGTCAAGTATACTGAATGTCTAAAGAGTAACTGTGTGTTAGTAGGCAAGCTGTTTGTCTTCTCCGAGCCTCATTTCCCTTTCCATTTAACAAATAATCAAATGCCAATGTCTAATCTGTAACATTGTGCACTGTGTTCATGATGGAGGAGATAATCCATCATTTCCTTCTTACTCTTCCTATAGAATTTAGGTAGAGTTATGAGCTACATGGTTGGTTAGCAATAAATGAATTTAAAAGAAATACATAATTCAGTTAGTAGAAATAGTTACTTATGCAGTTTTATGAAGTTGGATCAGAAAAGGCCAAGTTGTGCTGTAGTAACAAAATAACCCTGAACTCAATGGTTTAACGCAACAAAAACTTCTTTTTCTTGCTCCTGGTACATATTGAATTTGATTTACTGGAATCTACCCAGTGATTGAAAAAAAAAACAGGAAATGTGGGCTCTCTCGTCTGGTAAGCTGTCTCATCTGAATTCCAGGACTTCCATCCACATCAACAGGAAAAGAGAAAGCTGGAAGACCTCGCACCTACTCTTCAATGCTGTGACTCAAAAATGACACGTGGCATTCCCACTCACGAAGCTACATGGCCCACGGAACCACAGAGCCATGAGAAATAGGAGAGCCTATGAGCACTTGGTGGGCAAGACGTTTCTCTGCTAAAATGACACCAATGACATAAGGGGTTCCGTGAGAACTGCAGATACCATACGTGGGGACCCTAAATTAGGACATTTGATGTAATCTCTATCTCATCTAGAACTTTGGAAACTATAGATTGACTACATGCTCACTCAGTTCACAGTGAAAGGAGATTTCTGGAACGTACACAGATGAGCTTGCTGGGCTTAGAATAAAAAGAGTGACTTGCTTCTGAGGTTTCTCTAGTTCTGAAGCCTCTGGAGTCACTTGGGAAGAGTGACCACTGTCCACAGACCCCCAGCCTTTGCTTTGCCTCCCCATTTGTCTCCTCCGCTTTTCTCTTCTCACTGCTAGTACCTCTGCCTCTGTATTTTATCTTTCTGTCTGTCAGGCTGATTAGCATACTTTGACAGATTAAAAGGCTAAGGTCAAACCAACAAACCCCTAAAGAAATACTGCTAATTATTGTCATATGTTTTTTAAATACTTTGCTCTTCAAAGAATTTAACAAGGAATAAAATTCAACTTTATATCCCAAGGGATGTTTTAATATTATATTAAAAAATAATTCCCCCAGCTTTCTGTATTCCAGGCTGTAGGGGTGTAATGAGCTGGTCCATGGGGTCAGGAGGCATCGTCTCCTCTTTCAGTGAGTTTCTTCTAAATTGACAAAGTGGCAAGCCAAGTATTACAGCACTGCCATGAAGCAGTCCAGGGAGATAGGATTGCTTTAGCATCCATACAGAAATCTAGCCCACAGTTAGCATCAGGACAGGAAGTATAACTGACAACCCCAGGTGGTAGTACCACACAGTGGTTAGAGCACAGATGGATGCTACAAGACACAGGACCAGCTCCTATTCTGGTCTTTTGCGAACTGGGAGACATCATGGTTATTTATTTTCCCCATGCCTCAATGTCCTGCTGCATCAAAGGGGGACATGGTAATATTTGTACCTAACTTATCAGGTGGTTGGGAGACTTAAAGGAATGAATTTGGAAGAGTGCCTGGAACTGTGGGCTGCTCACTATCCGTCCTTCCTTGGGTTGCTATTATCACAAAGTGGTTAGCCACTTTGATGCTCTAAGTGCACACACAGTATTGTTGGATTTCTAAAAAAATAAGTCCCCTGGAGGGTCCATGGAGATACTATTGTTAAACCCCATCTACTGCAGGTGAATCATTTCATGCCTACTGGCTGAGCTCCATTAGTACCATTCTTAGTCATGTTCCTGCCCTGTGGAGACAGTGGGGGCTGAGACAACCCAGGACAGAGTTGGGAATGGACATGTGCCAGTCTCTATTTTATTTTTAGAATCAATTTACAAGATGATAACTGAGTCAGGTTTATTGTACAGCCCCTCAGAGGACTACACAGTTTGGTAATGACAGTGACTTGCTTCTGAGTTGCTTAAAGTCATGGGGGGCGGGGGAGATGGCAGAGGGGTTGGAGGAGGAGTTTGTGGAATAAGTTAGCTGGGAGGGTGGCAGGGAAAGAGACGGGAGGGGGGGAGAGAAAAGAAGGCTAGAGAGCACTAAAACCTCGAATGCTAATTATTCCACATATTTGGAGAGATCAAGACAGGACAGCCTCCAAGTAAGAGCCATGGAAGCTCAAAAAGGCTCCGGGGAAGTTGTTCACTACAGGTGAAAGGCCAAATTACCAGATCAAGTGGCTACATTATCAAAAATTATTCTATTGATTTCAGTGAGATGCGTTTCCCCGAGATGATTACCGCCGTCTGAAACCTCCTTTCCTGCTGATTTGGAGCATGCGGCACAGGCTGCGCGTCTCAAGTTGTTCAAGATGTGTGCGCGCGAGTGTGGGCAAGCAGGGTCCTCCTGCAGTGAGTCTGTCAGAGGAGCAGGCAGGACCACAAGGATCTGAGGGCCCGTGTCTCTGCCACTGTTGAGAAATTAGGTGCCACGGGGGATTGTCTGCACAGGGAACTTTCAGAGTTGTGAATTTTGCTACAAACGATTTTACCTTGGGAAACAGCTCTCATGAATCACTGGAGCCTTACAAACTCCTGTGGTCAAGACCAGAAAGCAGAATGACAACGCATTTGACCTCACACCTAAGAGTCTCAGAGCCCCGTGGGGACACATTGGGGTCTGATTTTAAGAAAGGTAAGGAATGGGAAGACGGATGCTTCTGACTTGGTTTAGATTACAAACTTCTCTATTTCTAAGGAATATCGTAAGAAAAAGAACATTTGATAGAACAACAGTCCATCCAAGTAAAAACTGGAAAAGACTCCTCTTAGAAGTGGATTCCACTTCCTAAGAGAATGAAATGTTCTCCCTACGAATCTAAATACCATGCCATTTTCATAGTTCAGCTAGATTGCTCCCTAAGAATGATTTATTTGGGGGTACAGAGATGGACGGACAATTTCCACTTGCCAGTGGAGAAGTGGTGTAATGAATTCAGTGTATATCCTCTCTCCTCAAAGCATCCAACTCGCATGCCTGCTTCCTGGCTCCTGTTCTTACATTCACAGTTGGTTAATGTAAAACCAGGCTGACACAGAGCGTCTTGCAGTCTATGTTTGAACCAGAGCCAAGAGAAAGCACATTTCTGGTGTTGGTGAACTTCCACCCCACATGGGCCTGGAGAGCGCTATTGTGCCCCTGAATAAAGCACCCGGGCAGGGAGGTGCAGTTGAACTCTAAGCCAATTATCCCTGCATTCGCCCTCCACTGGCCTCCTCCTGCTTCCTGGGACTCCTCAAACTGATGCTGAACATATTCAAATCTCCCCCTAAAAGGTTTAGTCTAGGTTGCTTCTTCAGTCCTGTTTGAACATTAAATATGCAAATAATCATCATTACACTTCTAACAATTACACATGTTTTCGAGCACGGTGTCAAGTGCTGGCAGCAGAGTAATCATTTGTAAAGACAAATATTCCATTCCAAGAGATGTCATGCTGCTTAGAAAATTCTTTTTTGTATTAGTAGCCACACTGCTGCTTCATAAAGTGTGCACATGAACGTGACAGTGCTGCCAATAGCTGCCAGGCCCTTCCCCTCTGCAGAACAGGTGCCAATCACCCATCCCAGGCAGCAGAGGAGGACTGGCCTCACATTGCAGAGACCCTGAACGGGTCTCTGGGTGGAGGAAGCCACTCGCCCATTCTGGGGGATCCCAGATCTGCTTCTCCCTCCTCTGGCCGCCCCCCACTTCCCTTGCTGTCCCTCCTCTCTCGGGGGGCCTCAGAATATTTTAATTCTCGGTTTCTGACTATATTATCATGAGTTTGTTACAGATGAATTATCATTTGTGGCTCAGAGGTGACGTGGGAAACTACTTGGAACCACAAGCCTGGTGTAGTAGCACGACAGGATCCTTTTCTGAATGTTTTTCTCCCCTCCCCGCCACCTCACCACACACACACACACACACACACACACACATACACACACACACTTTTCCCTTGCTCTCTGCCTTTCCCCAGTATTTTTACGTATTATGGATAATTGTCACCATATTTACTTTTATCGCATCCAAAGTGGCGGCTTAGAGGGGCCTGGACTTGAGTCCCCACTAATCTTGCCTTCCCCCAAAGTAGGAAAATCCCAAGTCTTACAGGGGCCAATTGATAACCCTTGTGCTTCTTTTCCATGAAAGACGGATGGCTGTGGCAAGCTTGGGAGACTGCAGATAATAGGATTGACTTGGTACTTAAATCTCAGTGAACCAGGACAGCATAAGTAATTAGTGAATTGGATCCATCCTGGGGTGCTAATGATGGCTGAGTCTGCCCCCACGCCATTCTGAAACCGGCAAGAGGCACATCCATCTCCAACAGATAAAAACCAAGGGGACACTGCTCACAGACACCATTTATTCCTTCTTTAGTGCACAATTTATCCTAGAAGGGGAAAAAAAAAATCTAATTTTCCTCAAGCGATACCCAGAAGACCAAGTGACCACACTCCCACCAGAGTTCATTTTGATCACAATACTGCCGCTGTTTTTAATTAAGAAAGGCTAATTAAGAGAAACTCTACATTTATCTTCTTATCTACTTGTCAGCACAGACTCTCAGACATTACCTATATTTGTTTGCAATTTGGTTACTGGCTTTCTATCAGTGAACCAGAGAAGATGCTTCGCGTGTATCAAAGTGGGTGCAGTAGGAGGATTTGGAGACTGTTTTTAAGAGTTTAATAACCAGGAAGACAGTGTTTAGCATATGAGAACTCAGTTTACACACACACACGCACACACACACACACTCACGAACGTATGTAGAACCCTCTTCCACTGTGCATCTTTATGTTTTCTCTTAATTACTCCACGTGCGAGGCATTTGTGAAGAGACCAGCTTTCTCTCTCGTTTTTCTTTTTACCCAGAGTGATGGCACTTTATCAGGATAATTTAGATAAATGGCTTTTCATGGAGTTCACTTATCCTTCCAGCAAACATGATCGACAAAGAGCCAGGAGAGACAAATGACATTGCATTTTGATCACACATATGTTCTGCCCATCGAGGAGGCTCTCAAGGTGGCCAGGTTCCTTTTACTTTTTCCTTCCATCTGATTTGATTTGATCAACACTTCCAACCATGAAAATGACCACAAAGTACACTTTCATTGAAATGATCAGGAAGCCCAAAAATGAAAGTGAAGGTCTCAAGGGAATACATTTCAACCATCAAAGATGCTAGCTGGACAATTCCCATGTAGGTTGATCAGAAGTACAGTGGGTGGAGTGTGAGACTCCTTTCCCTAGCTTCGTCATGGAGAAGGGGTGTTGAAGCCAAAAGCCATCTTCTGCCTCCGTGATCAGCTGTCACCCATCTCTTTACCTTTCTTCCAGTTACAACCGATAACAAAATGAGCCAAAATATTTGGTTAGCACAAAGCTTTCTCGTAAATTTTCTTTCTCGTAATTGTCTTCTCCATCCCATCCACCCATCCAGTCCTAATTCTGTTGTCTTGTGGTGTGAATTTGCCATTCGTGATTCTGAATGTCTTGATGTTTGACCCCTCAGAAGACACACTTGGGTACTTGGTGAACATTCTCACACCAGTGTGTTAGGACATCGAGGGCCGATTTCCCTGAAACTTTTCTTAATATTTCATATATGAAAAGAAAGCTGATTAGGTGAAAACTCCATTTCCCATCACAATAGGCAATTGATTAGGAATATTTAGACTTAGGCAGGATGAAAGAGGACAGGGCCTCACTAAGAAGAGGATGGAGTTCATGGTGAGGGAAAAATTCAGTTTCTTCCAGGCTCCCACTAAGATTGGATTTGAATTTCTCCTAGATCTAGATTTTTCTGAGTTTTAGTCTCACTACAACTTGGCTTTTATGTTCCAAGTATATCAACCCATATTAATATTTCATGGTTCCAATGTGTCTGTCTGTCCCTGTTGAGCAAAGGAAGTTTATGTTGCTCATACAAGTTTGCTGAGAAGCCCTCTGACGTGTGTGATAAATGTGAATATGATATTCATGCATATTGATTGAAACAATTCTTCTTCATCAATACATAGTTTTATTCTAACAATTTGTTGTTTTAATTCATTCTTATCTTACCAAGGAATAATGTAGACTGACATAAAAAAACACTATTTTTTTCAGTAGCATTCCTATGTACATGTATAGTTATAGTCCTCATTGTACCACCACAAAAAAAACTAAAATATATATCTAATATTATTTTGGGAGAACTGGTAATAAGTTCAAAATGGTATATTTAAATTTTAAAAATAGCACTACACAGAAAAGAACTCAAATGGAAAAAATACACTTATTTCTTCTTTGAAAAAGTGGCACTACCTTAAGATATTTTGAAAAATATTTTATATACCCCAATTAGCTACGAAAACTATTTATATTTTTAAAAAGTTGCAAGATATTGAAAGCAAATACTTATGGTCATGCATCCTTTAATGGCTGGGAAATGTGCAGAGGGATGCACCATTAGCCAGTCCTTATACAAGCATCACAGAGAGCACTTACACACACCATGACAGCTCTGACCTCACTGGGGGATGTGGTTTAATGGGACCACCACGGTATAAGTTGTTCTGTCCCTGACAGAAACATTAGTAAATGGTACATGATTCTGCTTGCATATGACTGCAAGTTATGGAAGATGGCAGATGCTGCCTGTCTGGGGCCAGGGTGTGAATCCTAGTGTCACTACCCATTAGCTATGCCCTCCTGGGTAAGTTTTGTCACTTATCTGTGACTTAACTTTTCCCACAAAATGGGGTAATAGGAGTACTAATCACCATGGACTTTGGTAGGTTTAATTCAGTTTACCCATTTAAAGTGTTTAAATAGCCCCTGTCTACATAAAGTAGGGTGGGGGGAATCAATGGTTTGTAGGAAAGTTATATCTTATTTAAAAAGATAATTTTTCCTATGCATAAAGGATTTTATATTTCTAACAAAACAAAACAAAAACAGTGATTTCTGAGGTGTTCAGTTTGCTAGAGAGTAGAGAGAAGATTCGTCCTATAGATAATATTGTTGTAGAACTAATCAGTATTAGTGTATGTGAGTGTGTAACATAATACAGTATTATATCACATATAATCGTGTTTTTCAAAAACTTGGTCACTGGGGTGAGTTTAGGAGACTCCTGTAGGCCCAGACAGGGGTCAGCTGGGGTGTGATTCTCTTACAACCATACGGAACTGCTTTGCTTATAAAGAGTCTGCATCTCCCCATAAGGATCAGAACACATCTAATAAATGTAGAACATGCTGCATAAAGCACGATTTTAATGACTGATTCTCAGTGGTAGAGGGCCAGCTTACCTAGCGTGCGCAGGGCACTGGGTTCAATTCCCAGCACTGGGGAAAAAAATGATAGAGTTTAGAAAACAGATTTCTACTCCATATATCCACTAAGAATGAATAATCTGGTCCTAACTGTAATGCACATTTAAGAAGCAAATTTAAAATATCTTCATATTTCCTTGTAGAAATATAAAGCAGTCAGAAATCCAAGTGAGATGGAAAGTAGTATCTTTGATAGCTTTTTAATTATTTGATTATTTGTACCTCCTTTTTCCACTGATTAAAAAAAATGGCCACTAAAAATATTTTCTACTTTTCCTCAAGAATTAATTCACAGAGACATGAAAATTGTGAATATTATGAAATTTTTAGAGAGAAAATATTAAATTGAATGTTTACTATCTTTTGGTTTGAGGATTGCTTTGCTACCAAAGTTCATTACTTTTAAACTTTGATATTCTTCATGTTCCATTTACTAAGAGGTTCTGACTAGCATGATTATAATGTCATGATGATTATGTTTTTCTTTGAACTTCCCCAGCCATAAATGGAGAGTTCTTTACTTCATGAGAAAATCAAGTCTTTAAATGGGATCCTGGCAGGTGGAATAGCCACTCTGAAGGGTAGGGTTACATGGGCAACTTCCATGAAATCTATGAGGTATTCTTTCTATGAAAGAAGCCAAGAGAATGGGGGAGAGAGAAAATGTGAGTGAATGATTAAATGAACTTCAGGAGCATTTTCATGTGGGAGACAAGTGTGAAAGGAGAAATAATAAATGACTCCCTGCCTTTCTAGAAAACGATTGGTATCCATTGTCTATTCTGGAAGCCATCTGATAGCTCATGCCATCTACCAATGGGCATAGAAAAGTTTGCATAAAAGGAAAGGGGTCAACTAAGTAGAGAGAAGAGGCTTAGCCAAAACAAACTGAAATGCTTCATTTCACTAAGGTTTGATTAATGGGATATTAGACACCTAAGACCGTTGAGACAAGAACTAACTAGCCTTCAGCAAACTGCGCTGTGAATCACACTTCACACATCAAGATGTGAGGTAATGAGATTCTCAAAAAGTACTACATTTAAAAACAACCCCCTAAACTTGAACACACAATTCCCAACTCCTGCCAGTTTTCCGCTGGTGAAGTTGGAAAGAAAATTCTATGCTTCTTTTTTTTTTCTTCTTCTTTTTAAGGGGTAGTTTTGTTTGTTTGTTCCTGACCACTGATAGCATGAGCTAGCAGCTGGTGTGAGAATAAAGGAAAATATGTGCGTATTGGCAGCAGACAATTTATGTCACGGCATGATTCTTCGCTCAGTCTTAAACATCAGAACTGAAGGCTTCAAAATAATACTTTGCATGGACAACTTTACAACTGCACATTCAGGGTTTTTTTTTTTTGTTTGTTTTTGTTTTGCTGCTGTTGTATAATGTAGGATTTAAAAAAAAAAAATCCCACCCACCTTACCCTCCCCACCAACTAAAAAAAAAAAAAAAGATCAGTGTGAATTCGTGACCAACATGAATCATAATTGATCAATCTTGAACATTGTAAAATTTTTTTGTTAAGGATTTTGCAGTCATCACGGGCCATTTTTAGCCAGAGTGAGCGCTGAGTAAACCTACATCTCCACCTAGTGGTCCCAGGGAACATTTAATTACTTTTCTACTGCAAGGAAACCAAGATTTAGTCATCCTTGGCAGCCAGCATGAAAGCCCTTGGTCGCTGTGCCGTTGAAGCATAATATTTAAAGATAACATTTTAATCCCAGAATACTCTTACTTCCTTTCCATCCCCCCACATTTTCCTTCTCCTCAAGTCTAAAAGCTCACATTATTAGATTGCAAAATAGCTGAAAAATATTCCTCCCACTCTATTTTTCATTCTTACACTGTGCTCAAAGACTTTGACCAGAAACTCATTTGGGTGGCAAAGGATCATCTTTGAGGATTCCCCCACCCCTCTCTGCCAGCTTACTACTTGGCATGCAGGCTCCATAGCTAGAGGCCAAAGAGAAGCTTCTACGCAGATGTCTCAAGACTTATTCTTGATCTATCGGAAAATTTGCATACAATGCTCCTTCACCTTGCAGGGTGATGAAGAGGCCCCTTCTTTCCTCCCAGATCCAGGACCATCCCAAAGAGAGATGCGAAATCAAAATTCCATCCCAAGTCTGGAGATTCTTAGCTCTCAGCACACCACTTTCCCATTAGAACCTGGTGGGCATACCAAAAAAGAAACAGTTGAACCACGCTAATATATCTCCGGTTTATATGATTTGAATAATCAATAAACAATTAAGACTGTTTTGCTTCTTTAATACCAAAAACACATTGGAATTTGATCACGGATAGAAGGAGTTTGTTTCGCTTTTAATTTGACTTGAGAGATTACATAGCACCTGCTTCTCAAAGATGTTGTTTCAGCCTGTTATAAAGATTCTCCCACAGACATTGGTTCTCTCCACTGATGCACCAGTGGTATCATCAATGCTACAGATGAATTTAAGAACCAGGGCTCTTTGGCTGGACTATGTCTAGAAAAATGAAAGCTAACTGAGAGTGTGAGAAAGTCAATGCTTCCTAATCCCTGTAATTAAATGCTGCTTGCAGTAGGGTATATTACCCTGATTGAAGCTGTTTCTACTGTATTGGACCCCGAAATGTTTAATAATCCCACCCTGCAATGTTGACAATTTTAGTACCTATTAATTAACACCCATTAACTTCTAAAGTAGGCAAAAAGAAAGAAATGTATTAATTGTCAGTTTGCTTCTACTCTAACCTATCTTTTCCTTAAAGCTAATGTTCTGGCAGGTGATTCCTTGAATCATAAGAAAACTCCATAGGTAAAGAAATAAATGGAAAAATTAGAAGAGGGGATTCTTGGAGCACTTTTAACTTTCTCCCTGTTGATGGCAAAGGGGATAAAATTAATTTGCTTTGCTCTTTACATTCACCAAACATCATCATCTGTACTACCACCTCCAATGTTCAATCACACAGTGTCTTTTTTCCTCACGGTCCTTAGTTGCTCCAAAACTCTGCACCAACCATAGGTAGCATGAAGCTCACTTGGTTTGATCATTAATGAATTCTCAATATTGTGCCATCTAATTAAAAAAAAAAGTAGTTTCCCATCTTTTTGCAAGATTTGTCTGAAATTACGTGGAAATAGTCAACACAAGCTCACTTCTGTTCATCATTTGACTTTTCCCTGACTGGAGAGTGACTAGAACATGAAACATTCAAACTGAAAATGTTTTCAGTTTCTACAGAAATACCTGTCCAGAATGAAGGAACAAAGACAGAACTAGACAGATTCTTAAAGACTCTGTCACCCCAAGAAAGAGTGGCTTAGGGACAGAAAACATCTCTTGTACCTCGTGAGGGCTACATCCACAGCAAGATTCTGGGAGTCCTCCTGTGGCTGCACTACAGCTCTGATATCCTGCACAAAATTCAATCTTTCCTGAGCTGCTTGTGAACATGGCCATTTCCACATCGTGGGCCAAGACACTCTCAGGACACAGGGATATGGACATTTTCACTGGTTCCTGCAGTAGCACACACACACATGCACATCCACATATGCATATACATGTGTGCACATACACACGTGGACACACACGTGCACACACACACACCACTACCCCTTTTAGTCTACCAGGCTACTATTCAGTGACTCTCTGAGTTAATTCACTTATGAACCCTGTATATTAAAACTGGTAAGTACTTAAGTAAGCATTGTAAATTTCACTGGATTTGGATGTGTGGGGTTGTTTCTGAGATCTTACCACCCCCACCTGGCATGACGTAAAGGGGAGCTGGCCAACAAATCAGCCCATTTACCAACACTGCTAAGCAGGGCATGGCACAGCATGGGGGTTTGCTAATAACTTTGTAGACTCCAGAGTTTATTCTCCTGATAAAGTCCTCCTGATTTAGCTGACTGTTCTGGCCCCTGGGACAATGGTCATACCAACTCCTTTACTGCCCTGAGGTGTCACTTTGAAAAGCAGTCCTGGGGGTGGGGGACAACCCAGTGGGCATGTATTTATTGTTGTGAGGTGCCTTCATGAGCCACACTCCTGCCCACACTCTGGTAGTGGCTCATGCTGGGCTCCAAGGGCACAGCTGTTCTAGGATACCTGGGCAACATGGTTCCCAGCATTAGATAATGAGCCATGGACAGAAGGGCTTCCATCCCTAACCACAGTGCGTGGACCCAGCTGCTCCCTGGAGAGGTCTGGGCTCTTGCCATCAGCACAGAACCTTCTCCTCCCATTCTAGGGAGCATAAAATCTCCACTCAGCACTGCCACCCCTGGAGACCCCTTCTCTCCTGTTCCAAGGACTGTTACAAAGGGTCAGGATCCAGGCAGTCAAAATCCAGGTCAGGATCCACTCAGACATAGAGCCCAGTCTGCTTCATTTGTATAACAAAGAAGTAATTCCTCAAGGGTACAACCAAGAACCCGGGGCTCTAAGATGACCCTTGTGACTTTCAAAATCCCATTCCTCATAATTATGAGCTATTAGGAATCCACCCAGAAATGCACCAAATGTTTAATATAGATGATATTTTTTCCTCTAATAATAGTCATTAAGCCTTCATTCTCTGAATCTTAAGCCATTGCTTGGTAAACTTACCCCATGATGAAAATAAAAATCAAAACAATAGCAAAAGGTTCTTCTTTGCCAAAGACCCCTGAAAGCCAATCCTGCACAGGGAGTAAATCCTGTGTGCCTCCTTTTCTCACCTGGTGGGTATTTTAACTAAGCAGTTGCTTTCATTTTATTTATTTATTTTTGAAACAGGCGATTCCTTTTTTGTATAGGTCTATTTACAACCTCCAGGTAGGAATGTTAAACAGAAACCAAACCACTCAGCTGAGTAACTTACTGACAGTTTTCAAAGGAAAAATGCAACTCTATTCAGACATGCAGCTGGGTTCCCACAGGAGAGCAGAAATCCCAAATGGGAAGCTCCACAGAAAATACCAAGAGAATAAATGAGGGACTTTGTAGAAATCAAAGGGAAGAGAATATATTTCTAGTACTCAGGCATTCTGGGAAAGATACTGCACCAGAAAAATACTTATTGTCAAAAGTGTTCTAGAACAGCTCCCTTCACTAAATCAAGTATTTGTTCCTAAAATTCCAAATTGATCTGAGGATGTTGGGGATAGGCAAGTCTGTTTTCTGTTTGTTTTTGTTTTTGCTTGTTGTTTCCCCCTAAAGTGTCTTTCTGTAAGGGCGGGCTCCGAAAGAAGTGAATTTTCCACTGCTTACAAATGGCACTCCTAGAACTCTGTGGAGTGGTTTAGAAAACATTAAATAGGATCATGGGTCCCTTCTCTTCACTCCCTAAGTAGTCCTTCAGGCGCCTACAGAACTTAAAACTGTAATATGTTTGGAATTATCAGATGGGGAGAATGAGAGAGAAGTCCAAATTTGGATTCAGACAGGGTGATCCCTGTCTCAGGCAAACAATATTAGGAAACACTTGGCTTGCACGTGTGGACGCTTTCTCCAGCTCCTTCACAGAAATGCGGCGATGTTTTCTCAGAAGTGCCAGGAGTCCACCATAAATAGTACTCTCATGATCATCTTTAAAAACCCAGTACTTAAGTGATGATGGATATTAGTCCTTGGGAAGTCCTATCACCTGACCCAAATTGAATCACTGTGTCTAAAAACAAGGTCACAGGAAGGAACTGAACACATACCTCACCTTACATTAGGCCAAAAACTATAGCTTTCAGCTCCTGCTTGTTCCAGAGGCATGACCAAACTATAGCATGAGGGGTTTGAGGTAGTGGTAGCTTCTCAGGAACCTCCTTAATGCCTTGGGCTGGCTTTTAGAAAGTGTCAACTCATTATCTGCCTTCTGGTCTACATTTTGATTTAGTTAAGAGAGGCAACTATTGCTTATCTTGATATTGCCAAGAGCGATTGCAATTGTGACTCGGGGTTGATGCTCAGTGAGGGTATATAGCATTCATTGTCCTTGATGAAAATAAGATCCAATCATTAGTGGACCTTATTAACTCTTGAAAGGTTCTGCTTCACTGTGACATCCCTCTCATGCCTGTGGAGGGGGACACCTAGGGGTGTGTGTGTGTGTGTGTGTGTGTGTGTAGTGAACATTTTAAGATTCATTCTTTATTTCTCAGAACTGAGAAATGTGATATAAATGGAGCTCTGAATAAAGTGAGTTTAGAATGAATAACTTCACAAAATCCAACAATTACTCTACCACTGATCGTATACAGTTATTTCCACACATTTAAAATTATCTGAATCAATGATACTGGAATTAAGAAAATCATATTGCTTGAAATACTATTCAGGGTCATGTAAAACTTTTTCATGACAGTAACTCAAAGAACATTATCAACCTAAGGAATCGTTTTAAACATTCCTGCTTATTAACATAAACATAGGTCCTCATGGGAACAAAGTGTCCCCAAATGCGCTAATCTACTGATGAATTATCTGAAAGTTCACATCAATCTTTTTATTCCTGCCCTCTCCAAAGTTGAAAATCATAATGAAATTATGGTGGCTTTGAAGTTGTCTTTTTATTATTTTCTGTTTATTTTTTCATATTAGTTCCAGATTTCTGAACTTCTCCCATTGACACTTCTCCAGAGCTCCCAGGAGACAGCAGGGCTGGGGCATGGCTCCCAGTTTCACCATCTTCTCCTTTCGACATTTCTGTCTTTTATACCAAATTTTTCAAACCAAATGAAGAAGAGTGAGGTGCAGTATCCTCTGTGCATCTCCCCTGGCTTCACCTTGTAGCTATGGTAAATATGCCTGAGTTTGGCGAGTGGGGGAGCAGGACATCTAAAAGCAGCATATTGGAAAGGAGAGCTGAGAACTGAAGGCTGTGGTTGCCTGGGTCAGGAGCATGTTGCTGGGTAGCGAGCCCACAGCCATCTCTCTTGGCTTCTTTATCTTTAAAGTGTAAATGAAAATCGAACTTGCTGTTCAACCATTGTAAGACTTGACACAACACAAGCACCTCTCTCAGCCTCTCTGAGCTGGTGATGTTGACCAAGAAGACAATCGGTGGTCTTGGATGACTTCAGACACCTGGGTGGCCCAGTCATTTAGATGGCACCCCACCTCCTCCTCTTTCTTCTTCTTCTCCCTGCACCCCACCACCACCGCCATCTCCTTTCCTGGACCCCTGGACCTACCTTCTCTTCTCTCTCTCTTTCTCTTCTCATGTCTTCCCATATTTTGTGTCTTACTCCTCTACCTCATCTTCTGACTCATTTTGTTAAATAGCGCATGCAACTCTTTTCAATTAAAAAGGAACATAGCCAAATCAATGAACCTACAGCTAATATTTTCCCTAAGTCTCTAACTATGAACAGAGACCCCAAAAAACCTGAAGAAAATGCACTGACTATGGTTACCTAGAAAGAAATGCTCTTCATATCCACTGCCTTCCTTAAAAACAGCAAAATATTAGTATTAAATGTGCACAGGGTTATTTCAATATAAGAGAGAACTGTGTGCCTGGAAACTTGCTTCAGGTTCTCTTCACCTTAAATTGGAAGTGAGCATCATATCAACATGAGGAAAATGAGAATAAGAAAAAATCAAGTCTCATAATAACTCACCAAGGTAAACAAAGACAGAGTTGAGAGTCAAACTTGGTTTGTCTGACTCCAAGACCACGTTCCCTGCTATGTCTTTTGAAGATTAAACTAGTGTCTCAGTAGCTAAAGCTCCCTGCCACTGCCCAGCATTGGCAAAGAAAGGATAGCACTGCATGTTGCCAGCCTGGGAAGAGATCTGAATTCAAAATCCAAAGTGTGGCTTCTGTTGAATGCAGGTTGCTTTCACAGGCTCATGAAGTGGGGAAAAAAAAAAAATGTCTAAGTGTAACCACTCTCAGTCAGGGACTGCCTGCATAGATTCTCTTACCGACATCTACCAACATCCCAGTTGTCCAAATCTGTCATGTTGACCTTGAACTTGAACTTGGTGCAGGATTCTTTTTAGACCAAATTGACAAGCTCCAACTGGATAAGCCAAGAGTGGCTAGCTGTCCTTAATTATGTTGGACCTCATGTCCACTTGGCATGCATGTCTTCTAACCAAGAATCCTGAGGCTCACTCTGCATGACTGATTCTCACTATGCTTTCCTTGATCTGTTTCTTCTCCCAGGTCCTCCAACCTCTGCTACCATCTGCCTTTCCATGTGTCCTCTTTCATACATTTTTCTCCAGTTTTAATACTGCACTACTCTCCTTCCTTAATTATGGCTTGGAAACAGTACTGAACAGTTAAGACTGTAATTCATTAGCACTGGGAGATTGTGGGACCATGTCTTCACCTCTCATCAGCAATTGGAATGTGGATTATCTGGCTGTTGAGTTTTCCACAATCTTCATGAAACGAAATGCAATATTCATTTCTAAGGCTTTCCTAAGCAACTGTCTTCTAATGGGAAAACTTTAACAAAAAATATGTATCGCATGCCAAACAGCTAACCTCATGCTCATAAATATTTATATTTTAGGCAGAGTTGAAACATCATTTGTAAGATGGATGTGCTTCTTTGGAGTTCCAACAAGAAAATGCCTCGAGAGCTCAACCCACTTCTACAGCTAATAGGCACAAAGCCCTTGGTTGTGTGCTGGGGTGGGGG